>NC_042961.1:3293122-3438135 GCF_901001165.1 Salmo trutta | reverse complement strand
TTATTTTTTTGCCAGTTTATATTTTTCTTAAGAGTACTAGGGAAACGAGAGGGAAGAAAAACTCCCCTTTTCATTTTATTCAGAAGATCACAGCTTGTTGCATGGAGCTTGTTGCATGGAAGTAACATTCACAGTGCCAGTTTGCATTGGGTTCATAAAATACTATTTTTCCAAACAGCAGAATGTGACAAAAGGTCTGCTGGTGTGTCACACTCCTATTATGACATGTTTTAACTGTTGATACTGAATATTTAAATGTACACTAGTCAACTGTCTCTAGAACCAAACAGTTCGATTAAAAGGTTATTTCTAGAACCTAAAACGATTCTTCGGCTGTCCCCATATGAGAACCCTTTGAAGAACCCTTTTTGGTTCCAGGTAGAACCCTTTCAACAGAGGGTTTAACATGGAACTCAAAATGGCCCAACCTGGAACCAAAAAGGGTTATCCTATGGGGACAGCCAAAGAACCCTTTTGGAAGCCTTCTTTCTAGGAGTGTATACAAAGTATACCAGTTTAATTCTCAGAGGTACAACTTCATACACTGGTTGTATATAAACACATGTGGAGTGAATTTTCTTATGTGTGTGCCGTTAGGTGGTAATTCCCAATAACAAAAGCATTGCCTTACTGACAGCGAATGTCAACAATGCATCAGTATGTCCTGGGTGAGGCCTTTCAATGCAAAAATATGATCATGTCACAAATCCAAAAGCCATGAAATGCTGAATAAATTGAATAAACGCTAACATTGGTTATGCTAACACCCTTGGCATTGAGCTAAGTAGGTAGGGTGAATAGAACAATCCAAGATAGCTTAGTTGTGTGTTAGAAAGCAAGAAGACAACATTCAAATATTTTGATTACAGTTTAAGATGTACGTGTGATGTTCAATTTCAACGAGGCTTTATTTGCATAAGAGATTTGGAAATTTCAGCTCTGAATACATTTATATGTAATTGAAATCTTATGAAGATTTCCCTCTGTATTGTGTCACTAAGCTGCAGTATAATAGGACTGATATAGATTGATTCAACCCAATAGGGATATACTGTAAACCCTATTATATATAATTGGTCTGATCAGAATTATAATAGACTTTGAAAGGTGGATCAATTGGTAAGATGAAGCAGTACAGGGAGAGTCAATTAGACAATCTAAGAATGGAAGAACTGAAGAGCAAAGTGATGGGGTCCATAAGAGACAAATAACACACTCCCACAGCGTGTTGGAATGGAAACATGCTGTTAGGATTTAGTAAACAACAAAGTGGATTTGCAAATTAAAATGAAAGTAAGGCAGGTGTGTTGATCAATGTCACAGATTTAAAAGTAACAACAAATGAGGTGAAATTGGGTTAAAAAAAATTAAAAGCCAAACAAACAATTAACGGAACCCAGAAACATGTATTTTTTATTTAAAAAAAAAAAAAAAATTAGAAAGAAAAGGGAAAGAAATAGAAAAAAAAGAATTGTCTTTATCGCAGTGCGTTTGGATTGAGCCTAGAAACCCTCTATGAGGAACTGGAGAAGCAATAAAGATGCCTTTCAATTCATTTCTATCCTCCTGCAATTTTAGAATGGATACAATCATCACTATATTTTTGTATATTCGACTGGTTTAAGTTAAGATTTTAGTTTATCTTACATTAAACAATAATTATCAAACCCATTTTTTATTCAGTATGTGTTTCACTCTTGCCGAAGGCAGTAGGAGTTGTCGATGAAGGACATTTTTCAAATGTTATTAAGCACACGTTTAAGGATATTATTAACTGTGACAGGGCGCAATTTTTCCTACCTTTAATATTTGAGAAACGAGTAATGCACTTGCCAACTCGCTGTGTAACAACAAATGAACAGAGACCCAGGGAGCCCAATTATAGTTGTTATTCTATGTAAATACTCAAAGGGAAAAGGAACATTTGTCTAGTGGGTTTTAATGTGAATAGCAACAGAAGAAGGAGGATGTGGTAAGAGGTTAAAAAAATACAGAAACATATCACCTAAAAGGTGCAGCACAAGAGAGAGCATGCAAGTGACTTAGATGAAATTAAGTTTATAGTTAACAAAATAAAAGGTGAAAGAAACATAACTATTGTATTACCAGTTTGTGCCATAAATTTAGCAGATTCAGCTTGCTCCTGCAGGGCCTTTGTGTCAAAGACTGATCTGGGCCGCTGACTTTTTACAGTATGTTCGCCGATCATTCCATATTCTAGAGACAGAATAGAGGTTCAATGAAAGCTAGGCTTTAACAGTAGGAATCTTCCAGAGACAAAAAATAAAACGTATTACAAACTGTTTTTCAAAGATAGATGCGTAGTAGAAAAAGTGCAGTACTGTACATGGCTAGAAACAAAGATCATACAAGAGTAAATATGTAGATATATATTTAACTTGTCATTTTTACTTTAAAGCATAAGAAGGAACAATGCATCGTATTTATAACGAACGTGGGTGAGTTGAGAGTAGTATTAATTGACTTTAAAAGCACAGCTTAAGACACATAGCATACATGCAAATATAATAAGCCCACATCGGTTTTAATAAGACACTATTACTTCCCATAGTCCCTCAAGCCCCACTCCCTCCCTCCCAATCCCTACCACCCCCAAACCACCCCCCAAGAAAAACCAAAAAGAAAATGAAAGTAAAAATGTGTAAGCTATCTGGAAGCCACAGAGGAGGGGGTCAGGGTCATGAACATAACATGATACTATTGATCCACAGTCTCTTTAACAGATTCCAGACATTTTGTTTTTGTAATTAGTTGAGCTCAGTAGAATATTTGTACATCCCAAATGGCACCCTATTCCCTACATAGTTCCCTATGGGCCCTGGTCAACAGTGGTGCACTATGTAGGGGATAGGGTGCCATTTTGGACAGCCTATGAGTCTGGGAAATCACTTTATAATAATTTAACATCATAAGTTCTATTAACTGACAAATGTATTCTGAGCTGTCTGATTATAATTGTTACTCCCTTTGTTGTTGTCCATTAATACATGGGTGATGCGACATGTTTGGCCGCATAGATTTTTAGTCCCGGTGAAGGGATGTAGCAAATTTCGCAACAAATGTTATTTTTTATTCAAAAACTTGACTAGCATGCCAACGCAAAGATAGAGTATGTGTTTTCTTCAATCCGTTTGGAGTAGTATGCACTGCAGGTGATATGTGTTACACAACAGATACCTCACATAGCAGGTGTGTGTTAGTACTGTGGAGTAAACCATACATACAACATCGTCTGTGAGGATGTTTGGGGTCATATTGTCTGGAGTAGTGAGGATGTTTGGGGTCATATTGTCTGGAGTAGTGAGGATGTTTGGGGTCATATTGTCTGGAGTAGTGAGGATGTTTGGGGTCATATTGTCTGGAGTAGTGAGGATGTTTGGGGTCATATTGTCTGGAGTAGTGAGGATGTTTGGGGTCATATTGTCTGGAGTAGTGAGGATGTTTGGGGTCATATTGTCTGGAGTCATGAGGATGTTTGGGGTCATATTGTCTGGAGTAGTGAGGATGTTTGGGGTCATATTGTCTGGAGTAGTGAGGATGTTTGGGGTCATATTGTCTGGAGTAGTGAGGATGTTTGGGGTCATATTGTCTGGAGTAGTGAGGATGTTTAGGGTCATATTGTCTGGAGTAGTGAGGATGTTTGGGGTCATATTGTCTGGAGTAGTGAGGATGTTTGGGGTCATATTGTCTGGAGTGGTGAGGATGTTTGGGGTCATATTGTCTGGAGTAGTGAGGATGTTTGGGGTCATATTGTCTGGAGTAGTGAGGATGTTTGGGGTCATATTGTCTGGAGTAGTGAGGATGTTTGGGGTCATATTGTCTGGAGTGGTGAGGATGTTTGGGGTCATATTGTCTGGAGTAGTGAGGATGTTTGGGTCATATTGTCTGGAGTAGTGAGGATGTTTGGGGTCATATTGTCTGGAGTAGTGAGGATGTTTGGGTCATATTGTCTGGAGTAGTGAGGATGTTTAGGGTCATATTGTCTGGAGTGGTGAGGTTGTTTGGGTCATATTGTCTGGAATAGTGAGGATGTTTGGGGTCATATTGTCTGGAGTAGTGAGGATGTTTGGGTCATATTGTCTGGAGTAGTGAGGATGTTTGGGGTCATATTGTCTGGAGTGGTGAGGATGTTTGGGGTCATATTGTCTGGAGTAGTGAGGATGTTTGGGGTCATATTGTCTGGAGTGGTGAGGATGTTTGGGGTCATATTGTCTGCAGTCTCAGATCTGATGCTGTGTTTCTCCCAGTAGGTAATGTACTGTATGTGTGATGAGTATGGGTGAGCAGTGTCAAAGAGGAGAGAGGCACACTGACTAGAACTAAGTACCAGTACAACACAGCCATGCTTTTGATTCTAATCGGGAATCACAAAAGAACTAGCATTAATCCAAAACCAAGAACCACTGAGTATTGGGAAAACCAATATAAAGAACCCCTTTCAGACTACTAAGCCGAGCCAAGGTGAGCTGTACCGTGCTGGCCTGGTTACTCATCCTGGTTACTCATCCTGGTTACTCATCCTGCCATCACCATAGCTGATGGAACCGTGCTGGAAAGGACAATGTGAGGGGGAAATACCACAGTAAGGTTCAGGTAGGCACGATACTGTGAAAAGAGGATAGGTTTCCATATCTGGTTCACATTGCTGTTCTTATGAGGCGGCCATTAGTACACGTTGTACTGAAACCAGTCATTGGCAGAAGGTAACCTGGAGAGTTAATAACCAGGACGTGATTGTTATCACCATGATTCATGATCACCGCTATACACGAGGACATGTCACATACATAATGTATATGTTCCTGATCTCTCAATGCTGTCTGAAATGGTCTCTGACACATTTCTAAAGAACCAGGAAGGAACATTGATGGGGAATGTTGCCCTTGACTTGAACCAAGTGGGTGAAACAGCTTGATGTGGGTGTGTGTTTTCCCAGGCAGCTTGACTGCATCCTCCTGTTCCAACCTGTTTGATTCAATTTCAATAAACACATTATAAAGTATGACTAATCGTGGGTTGCTAAGGGTTTGCTGGACTACATCCATCATCTTTAAAGACAGCTAGAATATTAAGACACCTTGAGGTAACGTTCTAGACTTTAGAGGAACACATTCTTCCTCAACAGGTTACACTAAGGGACATTGTTAATACAATTAAATCAACGTTATTTCAGTAGCACTTCAGCATTACCTCATTTTTAGAACGGTGACTCGATTATATCATTCAATTCAATTCACTTGAAATAAACCCCAAAATAACCTAACACTTGGAGAAAATCCTCACAATAAACTCTTGACTTAGAGAAAAGTAGTTTGTAAAGAACTACTTTTAGCGTTCTTAAATTTCAAGTCCTTGATCTCTCTGTCTTTAGTACTTGTGTACAATGTCAATCAGGAACAAAACATGATGATGTATTTTTACTGTCACACATTTGTTTCTTGTGACGGCCTTTTGTGCTGGGACATTCTGTTAATATGATGACGAGTAGAGGAAACACCACTACACAAGCTGTGTGTGTGTGTGTGTGTGTGTGTGTGTGTGTGTGTGTGTGTGTGTGTGTGTGTGTGTGTGTGTGTGTGTGTGTGTGTGTGTGTGTGTGAGCTCCAATGCCTCGTCAAAACCACATCACATCAATGGTTTTCAAAGAGTCTGGGTACGATGGACTGAACCACATCTCAGGAGAAGGAGATGGTCCCCACACACAATGAACTGAGTTAACTCTGGTGATGAATGGTGATAGTCACTATCTAGATTAAAGTCTGACCAGACCAGGCCAGACACCTTGCTATCGGAACATTTTCCCAGATACTTGATGGGAATGGATCGACCTCTCTCTCTCTCTCTCTCTCTCTCTCTCTCTCTCTCTCTCTCCCCCCCCCGGTCTCTCTCTCCCCCTCCCCTCTCTCTCTCTCTCTCTCTCTCTCAGCGCCTTACTCAGACAATAACCCTATCCCGAAAAAGCAATGGACTGAGCCATCTTTTGCTCCCACAGCTTACAGATGATGATGTGTTGCTTGTAGATTTATACGGTGTTATATATTGTGAAAGGCTAGCAGTGCATCAATACAGTCCAGGTAGGTAGGGGAGAGCGAATGGAGCAGAGCAGAGCGGAGCACAAAGCAAAAACAGGGTACCATGGAAATGTGCTGCAGCATAAGCACAGTGAGGTAGAATTGAAGAGCAGGCGCAGTACAGTAGTCAAGGTCCAAGCTATTCAAAAGGCTATTCAAAAAAACATGACATCAATGCCTGTGCTTAAAGGGCTGGATCACACAAATTACAAATTACAATTTGACCTCATTTTATGGATAACTACCAAATAATCTGTGGACCTGCAGTATGGGGTTAGTGACCCAAAATATGGCTTAGTAGTGTATTTAACATTATCATTGTTGCATGGAAACGGATGGGAGTCGATGGATTTTTCTGTTAGCATTCTTCAGGTAGCTCACCTACATTGACTCACTTCAAACCGTGTTGTACAGCAACGTGCTGCCCTTTTAAGGTTGTATGTATTCACACCATTTTCAACAGTATCGCTAATAGCTAGGGGTCAAAGTACTTTGAAAAGAAGCAGGTTTGTTATTTACAGCAGTGGCATATACTGTACAATGGTAGAGAAGTCATTATACGCCTACATAGATTTCTAGTCCCAAAGTCAATAATGACTGAATAGCATGATGACATCTTAACATCCACTACAGAATACAATACATTCATGAGCCAAGAGCCAGCAAAAGACAAATATTGTCATGAACAAAAGAAAAACCCTCACACAGAGATGGTGATGGCTAGGAATGCTATTAGCTAAAATAATCCACTTAAATCTGTCTTCAATATTGCACAGCAGACCTGGGTTCAAGTACTATTTGAAAACATTTCAGACACTTCATCTCTGCTTGACTGAGTTGACTGAGTTGGCCTGGCTTAATGGACCAATGGAATAGTCCTAGAACTGCAAACCTCACCCACCTAGCCCCTGAAGGCAAAGGCAAATGCTGAAAGTATTTTGAAAGATTTCGAATAGTATTTCAACCCAGGTCTGCTGTACAATAAGTAATCCGTTACCTGATTTCACATGCAAATCCCTAGTAGCAACTGAAGGTTAACCTCAATGACACGAACAGACTTCCCAAATGGCAACCTATTCCCTATATAGTGCACTTCATTTGACAAGAGCCCATTGGTACACTAAATAGAGAAAAGGGTCCCATTTGGTACGCAACGGTCCTGAAGATGGTACAGCACAACATTACAGTTGTTACTGTCTGCGTCCATTAATAGTAGAGGTGAGAGGAGAGACGGAAGAAGTGCTGACCAGGGGAAATGTTTATGGTGAGTCTCAGTCAGGACAGTATCTTATAATGTAGATGTGACTGTGCTATGAACATACATCTGTATTGTATACAGGGAGATGATTGGGTGGCATTCAAAGGACAACCCCTCACCTTTAATATCGCAGATAGGTTGTGGCTTCCATCAATTGTCTGCATCATTTCCAATCCCCCATATATTTTGGGAGGTAAATATACATATCATATATATATATATATATGGATATAGTATGTATAAGCAGGAAGTAGAAGCCTAAGTGTTGTTGTCCATTAGTTTACTCCAATTAGGGGAGGGGTGGTAAGGTTCAAATAAATAAAAATAAAAATAATGAAGCAAAATATATTTAAAAAATATCTATTTAATATGTTTAGCTTTATTTTTATTTATCTTCATTATTTGTATTTGTATTTATTTGAACCCTACCACCCCTCCCCTAATTGAAGTAAACTAATGGACAACAACACTTGGGCTTCTACTTCCTGCTTATACATACTATATCCATTTTACAGACACAGTATATTTTACATTAGTTATCTTTTGTTTGTTTTTAGTCCCATCCTTCAGCTCCCCTCAACCCCTCCCATCTATCTCTGTACACCATCCAGTCCCATCCTTCAGCTCCCCTCAACCCCTCCCATCTATCTCTGTACACCATCCAGTCCCATCCTTCAGCTCCCCTCACCCCCTCCCATCTATCTCTGAACACCATCCAGTCCCATCCTTCAGCTCCCCTCAACCCCTCCCATCTATCTCTGTACACCATCCAGTCCCATCCTTCAGCTCCCCTCAACCCCTCCCATCTATCTCTGAACACCATCCAGTCCCATCCTTCAGCTCCCCTCAACCCCTCCCATCTATCTCTGAACACCATCCAGTCCCATCCTTCAGCTCCACTCAACCCCTCCCATCTATCTCTGAACACCATCCAGTCCCATCCTTCAGCTCCCCTCAACCCCTCCCATCTATCTCTGAACACCATCCAGTCCCATCCTTCAGCTCCCCTCAACCCCTCCCATCTATCTCTGAACACCATCCAGTCCCATCCTTCAGCTCCCCTCAACCCCTCCCATCTATCTCTGTACACCATCCAGTCCCATCCTTCAGCTCCCCTCAACCCCTCCCATCTATCTCTGAACACCATCCAGTCCCATCCTTCAGCTCCCCTCAACCCCTCCCATCTATCTCTGAAGACCATCCAGTCCCATCCTTCAGCTCCCCTCAACCCCTCCCATCGCTCTGAACACCATCCAGTCCCATCCTTCAGCTCCCCTCAACCCCTCCCATCTATCTCTGTACACATCCAGTCCCATCCTTCAGCTCCCCTCAACCCCTCCCATCTATCTCTGTACACCATCCAGTCCCATCCTTCAGCTCCCCTCAACCCCTCCCATCTATCTCTGTACACCATCCAGTCCCATCCTTCAGCTCCCCTCAACCCCTCCCATCTATCTCTGAACACCATCCAGTCCCATCCTTCAGCTCCCCTCAACCCCTCCCATCTATCTCTGAACACCATCCAGTCCCATCCTTCAGCTCCCCTCAACCCCTCCCATCTATCTCTGTACACCATCCAGTCCCATCCTTCAGCTCCCCTCAACCCCTCCCATCTATCTCTGTACACCATCCAGTCCCATCCTTCAGCTCCCCTCAACCCCTCCCATCTATCTCTGTACACCATCCAGTCCCATCCTTCAGCTCCCCTCAACCCCTCCCATCTATCTCTGAACACCACCCAGTCCCATCCTTCAGCTCCCCTCAACCCCTCCCATCTATCTCTGAACACCATCCAGTCCCATCCTTCAGCTCCCCTCAACCCCTCCCATCTATCTCTGTACACCATCCAGTCCCATCCTTCAGCTCCCCTCAACCCCTCCCATCTATCTCTGAACACCATCCAGTCCCATCCTTCAGCTCCCCTCAACCCCTCCCATCTATCTCTGTACACCATCCAGTCCCATCCTTCAGCTCCCCTCAACCCCTCCCATCTATCTCTGAACACCATCCAGTCCCATCCTTCAGCTCCCCTCAACCCCTCCCATCTATCTCTGAACACCATCCAGTCCCATCCTTCAGCTCCCCTCAACCCCTCCCATCTATCTCTGTACACCATCCAGTCCCATCCTTCAGCTCCCCTCAACCCCTCCCATCTATCTCTGAACACCATCCAGTCCCATCCTTCAGCTCCCCTCAACCCCTCCCATCTATCTCTGTACACCATCCAGTCCCATCCTTCAGCTCCCCTCAACCCCTCCCATCTATCTCTGTACACCATCCAGTCCCATCCTTCAGCTCCCCTCAACCCCTCCCATCTATCTCTGAACACCATCCAGTCCCATCCTTCAGCTCCACTCAACCCCTCCCATCTATCTCTGTACACCATCCAGTCCCATCCTTCAGCTCCCCTCAACCCCTCCCATCTATCTCTGAACACCATCCAGTCCCATCCTTCAGCTCCCCTCAACCCCTCCCATCTATCTCTGTACACCATCCAGTCCCATCCTTCAGCTCCCCTCAACCCCTCCCATCTATCTCTGAACACCATCCAGTCCCATCCTTCAGCTCCCCTCAACCCCTCCCATCTATCTCTGTACACCATCCAGTCCCATCCTTCAGTTCCCCTCAACCCCTCCCATCTATCTCTGACCACCATCCAGTCCCATCCTTCAGCTCCCCTCAACCCCTCCCATCTATCTCTGACCACCATCCAGTCCCATCCTTCAGCTCCCCTCAACCCCTCCCATCTATCTCTGTACACCATCCAGTCCCATCCTTCAGCTCCCCTCAACCCCTCCCATCTATCTCTGTACACCATCCAGTCCCATCCTTCAGCTCCCCTCAACCCCTCCCATCTATCTCTGTACACCATCCAGTCCCATCCTTCAGCTCCCCTCAACCCCTCCCATCTATCTCTGTACACCATCCAGTCCCATCCTTCAGCTCCCCTCAACCCCTCCCATCTATCTCTGTACACCATCCAGTCCCATCCTTCAGCTCCCCTCAACCCCTCCCATCTATCTCTGTACACCATCCAGTCCCATCCTTCAGCTCCCCTCAACCCCTCCCATCTATCTCTGTACACCATCCAGTTTGGATTTCTATTTGCCATATATTCTTCCACTGTGCTGTTTCACAAAAGTTCTGAACCTATGATCTAATGATTCTGTCTCTTCGCAGTAAAATCTGCAGAGCTGGGATGGGTGTATCCCCCATATATACAGTGTAACATTCTATTGGTTGCATGAACTTTGTATAAATTGAATTGAAAAATTGAATCCAGTGTCGTTTTGTGTATCAGTTCATAAACGACATGACATGGAATTGGTACATCAAAAATCTCTTCCCAACTATTTAACAATTTATATGGCACAGCTGTCAATTTTTAGGTACTTAAATGAAACTGATATACTTTTTTATTTATCACAATTTTCTTTAATCAATTTTGGTCTTTAATGCAGGGCCGGCAGACAAGTCCCTTACATTTTACCCCTTCCACTAGTTGGTTGTAATTTTGGGTAGAGCAGACATTTCCATATATTTGTGTTAGCTGCATGTGTGACATAACACCACCAGTCTTATTTATCATATCATTTACAAAGATTATACATTTTTATACATTCTCCAAAAATATATATTTTTATAAATTAGTATATTTGAGTTTAACCATAATATTTGTTGTAATATTTTTTCTGTCTTTTCTGGTGGATTAAACTCAAATTCAAATAAATTCAAATCACATTTTATTGGTCACATACACATGGTTAGCAGATGTTAATGCGAGTTTAGCAAAATGCTGTGCTTCTAGTTCCGACCATGCAGTAATATCTAACAAGTAATCTAACAATTTCACAACAACTACCTTATACACACAAGTGTAAAGAATTGAATAAGAATATGTACATTATATCCAGTAGTTCTTCCTGGCTGTTTGTAATAAGACTTAAGATTTCCTGGGGTAACAGTGTAAGAAATAATACATAAAGAAACAATAGTGCATAGTTTCCTAAGAACGCGAAGCGAGGTGACCATCTCTGTCGGCACCATGTTGAAGACAACTTTCTATGGCTTCTTTTAAAAATAGCGATATTTTGGAGATTATTTCATTTTCAAATGACCGAAAGGGAGAGGTTGTAATCTGAATTGAGGGAAAAAGGACATTCTTGAACATGGGGTGTGACATTCTTACTAAACTGCTAGAGAACCAGCTTGGATTTAAGTATAACTTTTGTATGACTGAAGGCTTTAGTGATAGGTCCAATGCTTTAATAAGGTCTGCTCTCTGAATTCATATTCATTACATAAATAGGCCTTTTAATTTTGTCTGGCTTGCTACTCCAAATAAAATGGAAAATGTTTTGCTTATATAATTTAAAAACAAGTCGCTAGGTATAGGCAAGGCCATAAGCAGATATGTAAACTTGAATATGACTAAAGAGTTAATCAGGGTGATTTTTCCACAGATAGACAGGTATTTTCCTTTCCATGGTAGCAAGATAGTACCTATTTTTGCTAACGTTCTATTCAAATGTATTGTAGTGAGATAATTTCTTTATTTTGAGATATGAATACTGAGTATGTCCACTTCACCGTCAGACCATTTTATTGGTAAAATTCAAATACGCAATATAGTACACTTATCATAATTTGGTTGTAATCCAGAGAGATTAGAAAACTATCGAGATCCTCTATGAGGCTGTGGAGGGATCCAAGTTGTGGATTTAAAAGAAAACCGTAATCATCAGTGTACAAGGACAAACCTACCTTACTATCAGCATTCAAGGACAAACCTACCTTACTATTAGTATTCATGGACAACCCTACCTTACTATTAGTATTCATGGACAACCCTACCTTACTATCAGTATTCAAGGACAAACCTACCTTCCTATCAGCATTCAAGGACAAACCTACCTTACTATTAGTATTCATGGACAACCCTACCTTACTATTAGTATTCAAGGACAACCCTACCTTACTATTAGTATTCAAGGACAACCCTACCTTACTATTAGTATTCAAGGACAACCCTACCTTACTATTAGTATTCAAGGACATCCCTACCTTACTATCAGCATTCAAGGACATCCATGCCTTACTATTAGTATTCAAGGACAACCCTACCTTACTATCAGCATTCAAGGACATCCCTACCTTACTATCAGCATTCAAGGACATCCCTACCTTCCTATCAGCATTCAAGGACAAACCTGCCTTCCTATCAGCATTCAAGGACATCCCTACCTTACTATCAGCATTCAAGGACAAACCTGCCTTCCTATCAGCATTCAAGGACAGACAACCCTACCTTCCTGTCAGCATTCAAGGACATCCCTACCTTCCTATCAGCATTCAAGGACATCCCTACCTTCCTATCAGCATTCAAGGAAATCCCTACCTTCCTATCAGCATTCAAGAACAACCCTACCTTCCTATCAGCATTACTTTGGGTGCCTAACATGCAACAAAGTCAAATGTTTAGCTATCTTTGGTTTAGGTTCAAAGTTATTCAAAGGTTAAATATGTTTTGTTTTTGGTATCTGCTAGATTGGGGGCCATTTTATGTGACATCCTTTTACATGATTTTGAGGAATAAATGATGAGTTCATGGCCTGTAATTTGGGACTATACCAATGATTATGGCATCATTATAGATGACTGATTGCATGGTCACAGATAAAACCATGATTACAGCATACAAAATCATTGAACGTTGATAACGATGTTGTGGTGATATTGAAATTTGTTCATTTGGTTTAGGGGCTAGATGTCAATGTGGGATTGGCCATGATCAGTCTCTTTCAGATAACAGTGGTAATATTTAGGAGAGGCACATATTCATCAACACATTAATATAATGTATAGTAAATGCCATTTAGCAGACACTTTTATCCAAAGAGACTGGGTGGTTGCAGGAATCTAACCCACTATCTGGGAATTGCAAGTACCCTTTGCTCTAAAAACTGAGATTTTAATTTGTTTTGGACATGGCTAAACAGGAAGCTCAGTGGACATGACTGAACAGGAAGCTCAGTGGACATGCCTGAACAGGAAGCTCTGTGGACATGACTGAACAGGAAGCTCAGTGGACATGGCTGAACAGGAAGCTCAGTGGACATGCCTGAACAGGAAGCTCAGTGGACATGGCTGAACAGGAAGCTCAGTGGACATGGCTGAACAGGAAGCTCAGTGGACATGGCTGAACAGGATGCTCAGTGGAGATGGCTGATGTTTAGGTCACTGTTCTCACCACTTATATACCCATATGGTCCTTGTATTGTTTAATGGCCTATGAATTACGATCGTGACAGGGTCGATAACAACTGGGAGATTCCCTTGTTCCCCAACGTCCCTCATAGAGAACCAGACAAAAATCTTTTCTCTGTAATCCTATTCATCATGTGACCAGGGATGTAGTGGTAAAAAACAGATGGTTGAATCCTGCGCATCATGGGTACATAAGAGGGTAATTCAAAGAACAGGTGGGTTAACACGATTCCCAAAATGAAATAGATCAGTGAACTGAATGGAGTTATACCTTATACCCACTACTTCCACACAAATACAACACGGGTCTAGACTGCACCGCTTCTGCACTCTATACAAGTCTTCTTCTTTTATTGTCTATAGCTAGCTACTGCTCTCATGTTTGACTCTTCTGTCCCAACAGCTGTTTCCCATCACTTAGCTACAGTATCTCTGTCCCAACAGCTGTTTCCATCACTTAGCTACAGTATCTCTGTCTCAACAGCAGTTTCCCATCACTTAGCTACAGTATCTCTGTCACAACAGCTGTTTCCATCACTTAGCTACAGTATCTCTGTCCCAACAGCTGTTTCCATCACTTAGCTACAGTATCTCTGTCCCAACAGCTGTTTCCATCACTTAGCTACAGTATCTCTGTCCCAACAGCAGTTTACCATCACTTAGCTACAGTATCTCTGTTTCAACAGCAGTTTCCCATGACTTAGCTACAGTATCTCTGTCCCAACAGCAGTTTACCATCACTTAGCTACAGTATCTCTGTCTCAACAGCAGTTTCCCATCACTTAGCTACAGTATCTCTGTCCCAACAGCTGTTCCCCATCACTTAGCTACAGTATCTCTGTCCCAACAGCAGTTTCCCATCACTTAGCTACAGTATCTCTGTCCAAACAGCAGTTTCCATCACTTAGCTACAGTATCTCTGTCACAACAGCAGTTTCCCATCACTTAGCTACAGTAGCTCTGTCACAACAGCAGTTTCCCATCACTTAGCTACAGTATCTCTGACCCAACAGCAGTTTCCCATCACTTAGCTACAGTATCTCTGTCCCAACAGCAGTTTCCCATCACTTAGCTACAGTATCTCTGTCCCAACAGCAGTTTCCCATCACTTAGCTACAGTATCTCTGTCCCAACAGCAATTTCCCATCACTTAGCTTCAGTATCTCTGTCCCAACAGCTGTTTCCATCACTTAGCTACAGTATCTCTGTCTCAACAGCAGTTTCCCATCACTTAGCTACAGTATCTCTGTCACAACAGCTGTTTCCATCACTTAGCTACAGTATCTCTGTCCCAACAGCTGTTTCCATCACTTAGCTACAGTATCTCTGTCCCAACAGCTGTTTCCATCACTTAGCTACAGTATCTCTGTCCCAACAGCAGTTTCCCATCACTTAGCTACAGTATCTCTGTCTCAACAGCAGTTTCCCATCACTTAGCTACAGTATCTCTGTCCCAACAGCAGTTTACCATCACTTAGCTACAGTATCTCTGTCTCAACAGCAGTTTCCCATCACTTAGCTACAGTATCTCTGTCCCAACAGCTGTTCCCCATCACTTAGCTACAGTATCTCTGTCCCAACAGCAGTTTCCCATCACTTAGCTACAGTATCTCTGTCCAAACAGCAGTTTCCATCACTTAGCTACAGTATCTGTCACAACAGCAGTTTCCCATCACTTAGCTACAGTAGCTCTGTCACAACAGCAGTTTCCCATCACTTAGCTACAGTATCTCTGACCCAACAGCAGTTTCCCATCACTTAGCTACAGTATCTCTGTCCCAACAGCAGTTTCCCATCACTTAGCTACAGTATCTCTGTCCCAACAGCAGTTTCCCATCACTTAGCTACAGTATCTCTGTCCCAACAGCAATTTCCCATCACTTAGCTACAGTATCTCTGTCCCAACAGCAGTTTCCCATCACTTAGCTACAGTATCTCTGTCCCAACAACAGTTTCCCATCACTTAGCTACAGTATCTCTGTCCCAACAGCAGTTTCCCATCACTTAGCTACAGTATCTCTGTCCCAACAGCAGTTTACCATCACTTAGCTACAGTATCTCTGTCCCAACAGCAGTTTACCATCACTTAGCTACAGTATCTCTGTCACAACAGCAGTTTCCATCACTTAGCTACAGTAGCTCTGCACTCCATTCCCCGACTGGGACGTACGGTTTAGTCTTTTCTGTTTTTAATTTAATTTATGCTGTGATTCTGTTGGGCAGAAGCTTTAAGGTAGGAGGGCCACTTCTTCATGCTGTCCGCCCCCATCCCTGGCTGTGGGCAATCACTTTCCATTCAGTCTGACTGCCTGCCTACCCTGCAGAATAGAATGGATGTGGAAGAGAGAGAGAGAGAAGGATGGAGCCAGATAGCAGAGAGACAGACGTTACCATCAGTGACACTCATCTTGATACACAAGTCACATCTGTGTGTGGGTGTGTCTGTGTGTCTGTGTGTGTGTGAGAGAGTGTGTGTGTGTGTGTGTGTGTGTGTGTGTGTTTGTGTCTGTGTGATAAGTGTGTTTGTGTGTTCGTGTGTGTGTCTGTGTGTGTGTTTCTGTGAGTGAGTGTGTGTGTGTTTGGGGAGGGGGGATGTGTGTCTGTGTGATAAATGTCTGTGTGTGTGTGTGTGTGTTTGTGTGTTCGTGTGTGTGTGTCTGTGTGTGTTTCTGTGAGTGGGTTTGCGTGTGTGTATGTGTGTGTGTGTGATATGTAAGTGTGCGTGTGCGTGCGTGTATGTGTGTGTGTGTGGGGGGGGGGTCTACCTACATCTAATATATGTGGTAGTGATTTTTGTCTAAAACACTGTGTTCCATTCAAACACTTGACCAACTCAGCACTGTACAACACAACAACATCATCATACATAACAAATCAACTGTTTACAAGGAAGAATCGAATCACTGATGAATTGATTCATTGACTGTTGATCTACAGTCTATACCCATCACATTCTCACTTACACAATGGCCAGATGTCAAGATGGCTGATCACAGGTAGTGAGTATCAAGATGGCTGATCACAGGTAGTGAGTATCAAGATGGCTGATCACAGGTAGTGAGTAACAAGATGGCTGATCACATGCAGTGAGTATCAAGATGTCTGATCACAGGTAGTGAGTATCAAGATGGCTGATCACAGGTAGTGAGTAACAAGATGGCTGATCACAGGGAGTGAGTAACAAGATGGCTGATCACAGGTAATGAGTATCAAGATGGCTGATCAGCAGGTAATGAGTATCAAGATGGCTGATCACAGGTAGTGAGTAACAAGATGGCTGATCACATGTAGTGAGTATCCAGATGGCTGATCACAGCTAGTGAGTATCCAGATGGCTGATCACAGCTAGTGAGTATCAAGATGGCTGATCACAGGTAGTGAGTAACAAGATGGCTGATCGCAGGTAGTGAGTAACAAGATGTCTGATCACAGGTAGTGAGTATCCAGATGGCTCATCACAGGTAGTGAGTATCCAGATGGCTGATCACAGGTAGTGAGTATCCAGATGGCTGATCACAGGTAGTGAGTAACAAGATGGCTGATCACAGGTAGTGAGTAACAAGATGGCTGATCACATGTAGTGAGTATCCAGATGGCTGATCACAGGTAGTGAGTAACAAGATGGCTCATCACAGCTAGTGAGTAACAATATGGCTGATCACATGTAGTGAGTATCCAGATGGCTGATCACAGGTAGTGAGTAACAAGATGGCTCATCACAGCTAGTGAGTAACAATATGGCTGATCACATGTAGTGAGTATCCAGATGGCTGATCACAGGTAGTGAGTATCCAGATGGCTGATCACAGGTAGTGAGTAACAAGATGGCTGATCACAGGTAGTGAGTATCCAGATGGCTGATCACAGGTAGTGAGTAACAAGATGGCTGATCACAGGTAGTGAGTAACAAGATGGCTGATTACAGGTAATGAGTATCTGGGACAAAATGAGTCCCAGCGTCTAGAAGCGTTGTCATGTCTTTATGACTGTGATCCACTGACTGCAACCAGGACTAGGTATTAACACTAAGCCTATGATCTCCTGAGCCCCAGAGAGACCTCCCCTCTATGTGAGAGACATTTCATTTACAAGTCCACCTTCAACAGTGTGTGTGTGTGTGTGGACGTGTTCCATGTGTAATTTTACTGAGAGGCAGTCAAAGCCTGGCCTCTTAGCCGATGAGGCGGATGACGGATGTGTCTAACCTTGCATGAAATGAGCCTTTACTCAGAGGAGGGCCTTATGAGCAGCTTCCATCAGGGTCTGCTCCTCCCTCTGTTCCTCTCCTCCGCTCCTCTCATCTCTTCTCCTCTGTTCCTCTTTTCCCTTCTCTTGCCTAGCCCTAGCTCTGCCCCTGCTGGACTGACTGTCTCTCCTCTTCCCACTCCTCCATTCTCCTCTCTATTTACCTCCTCTCCTCTCTTCTCCTCCATTCCCTTCCCTGACCCAGCTCCATCCCCATGACTGTCTTGCTGACTCCTCTCCTCTATTCTCCTCTCCTCTCCTCTCTCCTCTCCTCCCCCTCCTCAGCTCCCCTTATATCCTCCTCTCCTCTCTTCTCCTCCATTCCCTTCCCTGACCCAGCTCCATCCTCATACCTGGCTGGTTGACTCCTCTCCTTTCTCCTCTCCTCCCCCTCCTCAGCTCCCCTTGTATTTTCCTCTCCTCTCTTCTCCTCCATTCCCTTCCCTGGCCCAGCTCCATCCTCATGCCTGGCTGGCTGGCTGACTGACTGTCTGTAAGGCTGTCACAAATTCAGCTCTTAATGAGAACTATTAATTACTGCTGCAGTTTGAAGAGTAGGAGCTCCCGGAATAGAGGATGGAGGATAGACCGAGGAATAAGCTACAGGGCTCCAAATGAAAAGGGAGTGATAGGGATACCTCTTCCTCCTCAGTCAGTCTGTCAGTCTGTCTGTCAGCCTGTCAGTCTTAACACTGGAAGCACCAGTTCTCAGCAGACATAACTACTGAGGGAGAGTCTACTGAAAAGTGGGTCATCAAGTCAAGTTTATTGGAGATTGTTGATTTACTGGTTTCACAGACCCTTACAGACACCTCCAGGACTATTTCAAACCATGTCTATGAAAACAAGACTGAACCTCCTGATTACACTAAATGAAATTCCATCTGAGAACAGGCATGTTGGTTCTTTATAGTTGTGTTTCTGGTAAAGAGTGAGGATTCGATACCTTTTGGAGAACTGAGTGGCGATGGTCTTACGTATACCTGTACCGTAAGAAATAACCTGTTTTATGGTCCAGCGACTTATACATATTGTAAAATTTGATTCCCCGATCTTGGCTACGGCCAGATGACTTCAGAATAGGTTTTCATATCACACACCTCCACACACACCCACGGTCAGCAGAGTCCTGTCCCCTATGTGTCTGTAACTGATAACATCCCCACCCTGTAGGCCTGCTGTAGCTAGAGAATCAACACCAACATCTATAAAGCTGTGGTCCAACTCCACTAATCTACATAGCCATTACAGGAACCCTCTTCCATGGGCAGTACCATATGCTTGGGCCTATCTAAAAAAAAGCTAAATTAGTCCATCATTAACAAAATGAGGGGGATGCACGGAATCAGACAATTGACCAGTGATCCCCTGAGATGCATAATTATCCATCATATTACTCATGACCATCTGTTAATTTCCTGTCAGCTGACTCCCCTAATGTAATGACTCAAAGGATGCTTCCCACATGGCACCCTATTCCCTATTAAGTGCACTTAATTATTTCAAAAGTAGCACTTATTTACTTCAAGGGAATAGGGTGCCATTTGGGATGCAAACAAATCCAAGGCCAATCAGAAAGGTGGTGCAACAACTGCATCTTGGGTAAAGAACAGTACCGTGTAAATACGGGGAACCTAGTTTAATAAGAGTGTTAAGATAAACAAATAAAGAAATATAATACTGTTACAATGGATGTGAACTACTGGACTAAGTACTTATGTACATGTCTGTGTCTGTTATCACCATTATAGTTAACAAATGATCACCAAAAACTCGATGTATAATAATGGTCCATTTCTGAGGAGAGATAAAAATCTATCGCAGACTGAAGCTATTACTGCATCTACAGTATGTAATTGAAGCTGAGAGAGGCTCTAAACAGTAGTTGAAGCTGAGAGAGGTTCTGAACAGTAGTTGAAGCTGAGAGAGGCTCTAAATTGTAGTTGAAGCTGAGAGAGGTTCTAAACAGTATTTGAAGCTGAGAGAGGCTCTAAACAGTAGTTGAAGCTGAGAGAGGCTCTAAATAGTAGTTGAAGCTGAAAGAGGCTCTAAACAGTAGTTGAAGCTGAGAGAGGCTCTAAACAGTAGTTGAAGCTGAGAGAGGCTCTAAACTGGAGTTGAAGCTGAGGGAGGCTCTAAACAGTAATTGAAGCTGAGAGAAGCTCTAAACAGTAGTTGAAGCTGAGAGAGGTTCTAAACAGTAGTTGAAGCTGAGAGAGGCTCTGAACAGTAGTTGAAGCTGAGAGAGGTTCTAAACAGTAGTTGAAGCTGAGAGAGGTTCTGAACAGTAGAGGGAGGTTCTAAACAGTAGTTGAAGCTGAGAGAGGTTCTGAACAGTAGAGGGAGGCTCTGAACAGTAGTTGAAGCTGAGAGAGGTTCTGAACAGTAGTTGAAGCTGAGAGAGGCTCTAAACAGTAGTTGAAGCTGAGAGAGGTTCTAAACAGTAGTTGAAGCTGAGAGAGGTTCTAAACAGTAGTTGAAGCTGAGAGAGGTTCTGAACAGTAGTTGAAGCTGAGAGAGGTTCTAAACAGTAGTTGAAGCTGAGAGAGGTTCTAAACAGTAGTTGAAGCTGAGAGAGGCTCTGAACAGTAGAGGGAGGTTCTAAACAGTAGATGAAGCAGAGATAGGTTCTAAACAGTAGTTGAAGCTGAGAGAGGTTCTGAACAGTAGTTGGAGCTGAGAGAGTCTCTAAACAGTAGTTGAAGCTGAGAGAGGTTCTAAACAGTAGTTGAAGCTGAGAGAGGCTCTAAACAGTAGTTGAAGCTGAGAGAGGTTCTGAACAGTAGAGAGAGGTTCTGAACAGTACTAAGAATCACTACTGAATGATCTGCTGATGTATATGCCTGTGGCTATCACCACCAAATGATTGTCAACAATATAAAAAATATCATAATGAAAAACAAATAATGATGATGCTATCCATTATTAAAAATCTATTTCAGAATGTGTCTGAATGTATGTGAATGTATGAGTGCAATAAATGGGGAATAGGGTTCCATTTGAGACACAGACTACATGATAAAGCTGCAGAGACACTAATCGTCTTTAAGCAGTGACTCTTATAATAGCCTATAGATGGAGCTCTCACGTTGTCTAAACACGGCATTAGACAGGCCCTGTTGCTGGGCAGGCACTAGCAGGCACACTGAGCAGTTCACCACAGCTCAGCTCTCTCCTCTCTTTCTTTGTCTCCCCTCTCCATCCTCTCCTCCCTCTCTGCTGTCTGTATGAGTGAGTGAGTGAGAGTGAGTGTGTGAGTGAGTGAGTGAGTGACTAGAAGTCCTACAAGCTGTTATCACACTGTAGTAGCAGCAGGTCTGTATGTTACAGGAAGCAGCAGGTCTGTGTGTTAAAGGAAGCAGCAGGTCTGTGTGTTACAGGGAGCAGCAGGTATGTGTGTTAAAAGAAGCAGCAAACCTGTGTGTTAAAGGAAGCAGCAGGTCTGTGTGTTACAGGGAGCAGCAGGTCTGTGTGTTACAGGGAGCAGCAGGTCTGTGTGTTAAAGGAAGCTGCAGGTCTGTGTGTTACAGGGAGCAGCAGGTCTGTGTGTTACAGGGAGCAGCAGGTCTGTGTGTTACAGGAAGCAGCAGGTCTGTGTGTTACAGGAAGCAGCAGGTCTGTGTGTTACAGGGAGCAGCAGGTCTGTGTGTTAAAGGAAGCAGCAGGTCTGTGTGTTACAGGAAGCAGCAGGTCTGTGTGTTACAGGGAGCAGCAGGTCTGTGTGTTACAGGGAGCAGCAGGTCTGTGTGTTACAGGGAGCAGCAGGTCTGTGTGTTACAGGGAGCAGCAGGTATGTGTGTTACAGGGAGCAGCAGGTCTGTGTGTTACAGGGAGCAGCAGGTCTGTGTGTTACAGGGAGCAGCAGGTCTGTGTGTTAAAGGAAGCAGCAGGTCTGTGTGTTAAAGGAAGCAGCAGGTATGTGTGTTAAAAGAAGCAGCAGGTCTGTGTGTTTAAATAAGCAGCAGGTCTGTGTGTTACAGAAGCAGAAGGTCTGTGTGTTACAGGGAGCAGCAGGTCTGTGTGTTAAAGGAAGCAGCAGGTCTGTGTGTTAAAGGAAGCAGCAGGTTTGTGTGTTACAGGGAGCAGCAGGTCTGTGTGTTACAGGGAGCAGCAGGTCTGTGTGTTACAGGAAGCAGCAGGTCTGTGTGTTACAGGAAGCAGCAGGTCTGTGTGTTACAGGGAGCAGCAGGTCTGCGTGTTAAAGGAAGCAGCAGACTGTGTGTTACAGGGAGCAGCAGGTCTGTGTGTTACAGTGAGCAGCAGGTCTGTGTGTTACAGGAAGCAGCAGGTCTCTGTGTTACAGGGAGCAGCAGGTCTGTGTGTTACAGGGAGCAGCAGGTCTGTGTGTTAAAGGAAGCAGCAGGTCTGTGTGTTAAAGGAAGCAGCAGGTCTGTGTGTTAAAGGAAGCTGCAGGTCTGTGTGTTAAAGGAAGCAGCAGGTCTGTGTGTTTAAATAAGCAGCAAAGCTAATCATTATGATTATATCCCAGTCTTGGGGAAACATTTCATGTCCTTTATCCACCGACTGTATGATCTCATGTATGTTAATAATATGTGTGGGGTCTGCCTCTGGCTCCATTTTTCAAAGAATAAATCACTCGAGGATAATTCAGCCTAATTACAAAATGTCATGAAGCATTAGACCTGCAATAAACAATGGATTGTGGTGCCACAAACTAAAAGTTTGGATTACATTTTCCCACATAAAAGAGAACGGAAAATGAATTGACTAATAATTCTGACTGCACGTGGTTAAAGTGAATTGTAGTTATCAGCCGTCCTTGGCTTTCAACTCAGCTGTGTGATGCTATCAGGAAATGGATGGTCTGCTGATGGTCTGGTGTAAAGGCAATGCCAACGTTTCAGCACATTACTGGTCAAATCAGCATCCTTTTCCCATCTGTCATGACAGCCTTAACATTCAAATCGTCACCCTAACCCTAACCCTAATCCTAATCCTAACCCTAACCCTAACCCTAATCCTAACCCTAACCCTAATCCTAACCCTAATCCTAATCCTAACCCCAACCCTAATTCTAACCCTAACCCTAACCCTAATCCTAACCCTAATCCTAACCCCAACCCTAATTCTAACCCTAACCCTAACCCTAACCCTAATCCTAATCCTAACCCTAACCCTAATCCTAACCCTAACCCTAACCCTAATCCTAACCCTAACCCTAATCCTAACCCTAACCCTAACCCTAATCCTAACCCTAACCCTAACCCTATCCCTAAACCTAATCCTAACCCTAATCCTAACCCTAACCCTAATCCTAATCCTAACCCTAACCCTAATCCTAATCCTAACCCTAATCCTAACTGACTAGCTGATTAAGTTTTGGTGCAGAGATTTTCCACAAGAAAACACTGCTGCTAATCCACCCATGACTGATTCAAAACATCAGAGATGGTATAGTGAGTAGTGAGACGACATGTGAAAGTCCACATTTCAACACATTATGGGTCAAATCAACAGTCACTGCTGCTAAAGCGTCCAGCCATCCAAACACTAGGGAGGGTGTAGCTAGTGACATGAAATGACTTCCGTGTGGAGTAGACTTCTGTGTGTCAACATGAATGGATACTGTTTAGTGATGAAATGACTTCTGTGTGTCAACATGAATGGATACTGTTTAGTGATGAAATGACTTCTGTGTGTCAACATGAATGGATACTGTTTAGTGATGAAATGACTTCTGTGTGTCAACATGAATGGATACTGGTTAGTGATGAAATGACTTCTGTGTGTCAACATGAATGGATACTGTTTAGTGATGAAATGACTTCTGTGTGTCAACATGAATGGATACTGTTTAGTGATGAAATGACTTCTGTGTGTCAACATGAATGGATACTGTTTAGTGATGAAATGACTTCTGTGTGTCAACATGAATGGATACTGTTTAGTGATGAAATGACTTCTGTGTGTCAACATGAATGGATACTGTTTAGTGATGAAAGGACTTCTGTGTGTCAACATGAATGGATACTGTTTAGTGATGAAATGACTTCTGTGTCAACATGAATGGATACTGTTTAGTGATGAAATGACTTCTGTGTCAACATGAATGGATACTGTTTAGTGATGAAATGACTTCTGTGTGTCAACATGAATGGATACTGGTTAGTGATGAAATGACTTCTGTGTGTCAACATGAATGGATACTGTTTAGTGATGAAATGACTTCTGTGTGTCAACATGAATGGATACTGTTTAGTGATGAAATGACTTCTGTGTGTCAACATGAATGGATACTGTTTAGTGATGAAATGACTTCTGTGTGTCAACATGAATGGATACTGTTTAGTGATGAAATGACTTCTGTGTGTCAACATGAATGGATACTGTTTAGTGATGAAATGACTTCTGTGTGTCAACATGAATGGATACTGTTTAGTGATGAAATGACTTCTGTGTGTCAACATGAATGGATACTGTTTAGTGATGAAATGACTTCTGTGTGTCAACATGAATGGATACTGTTTAGTGATGAAATGACTTCTGTGTGTCAACATGAATGGATACTGTTTAGTGATGAAATGACTTCTGTGTGTCAACATGAATGGATACTGGTTAGTGATGAAATGACTTCTGTGTGTCAACATGAATGGATACTGTTTAGTGATGAAATGACTTCTGTGTGTCAACATGAATGGATACTGTTTAGTGATGAAATGACTTCTGTGTCAACATGAATGGATACTGGTTAGTGATGAAATGACTTCTGTGTGTCAACATGAATGGATACTGTTTAGTGATGAAATGACTTCTGTGTGTCAACATGAATGGATACTGTTTAGTGATGAAATGACTTCTGTGTGTCAACATGAATGGATACTGTTTAGTGATGAAATGACTTCTGTGTGTCAACATGAATGGATACTGTTTAGTGATGAAATGACTTCTGTGTGTCAACATGAATGGATACTGTTTAGTGATGAAATGACTTCTGTGTGTCAACATGAATGGATACTGTTTAGTGATGAAATGACTTCTGTGTGTCAACATGAATGGATACTGTTTAGTGATGAAATGACTTCTGTGTGTCAACATGAATGGATACTGTTTAGTGATGAAATGACTTCTGTGTGTCAACATGAATGGATACTGTTTAGTGATGAAATGACTTCTGTGTGTCAACATGAATGGATACTGTTTAGTGATGAAATGACTTCTGTGTGTCAACATGAATGGATACTGTTTAGTGATGAAATGACTTCTGTGTGTCAACATGAATGGATACTGTTTAGTGATGAAATGACTTCTGTGTGTCAACATGAATGGATACTGTTTAGTGATGAAATGACTTCTGTGTGTCAACATGAATGGATACTGTTTAGTGATGAAAGGACTTCTGTGTGTCAACATGAATGGATACTGTTTAGTGATGAAATGACTTCTGTGTGTCAACATGAATGGATACTGTTTAGTGATGAAATGACTTCTGTGTGTCAACATGAATGGATACTGTTTAGTGATGAAATGACTTCTGTGTCAACATGAATGGATACTGTTTAGTGATGAAATGACTTCTGTGTGTCAACATGAATGGATACTGTTTAGTGATGAAATGACTTCTGTGTGTCAACATGAATGGATACTGTTTAGCTCAGCTACTGAAGGAGTGTGTTTATATGTAAATAGTTAGAATTCAGAATGCATTGAATATGCATTTTATTGCATAATGAAAAAAATCTATTTAAATAAAGTACAAATAATACTGTTCACTTGAAATGTTCATCTTCAAATTCCATACCGGACACAAATTTGCTCTTCCCTTCCAGCGATGCGAAGGCTACCTGACAATAGAGCTATGCAGGAGAGACATGCCAGTGAGATAGCCTTGATATAAGTATCATGGTCAACCGTTGTGGTTGCAGTTACTTAATGCAGTTGTTTATTCCAGTGTAAGGAAACAGAAAACATTGTATGAACAGTGGTAAATACTGCAGGGAAATGGATCAAATGGATCCTTGAGACGTCCCAACTGTGATGTCACCCCATTGAGGTTGACATTTAAAACGGTGAAGGTAAGGATAGCACTCATCAATACTGCAGTAGCATGAGTGACTCATGGCTGGAGTCAGTTCCATTTCAACCTCCAATCCCAATCTAAATATCACTTTACTTCCTGGCTGCATTGACTGACTTGAAATGGAATTGACCCAACCTTGCTGTGACTATCATACAAGGTCTCTATACAGTTGAGGTCCTTATAGGAAACATATGGTTTAATCTATAGAAAACACATGGTTAAATCTATAGAAAACACATGGTTAAATCTATAGAAAACACATGGTTAAATCTATAGAAAACATATGATTAAATCTATAGAAAACACATGGTTAAATCTATAGAAAACACATGGTTAAATCTATAGAAAACATATGGTTAAATCTATAGAAAACACATGGTTAAATCTATAGAAAACACATGGTTAAATCTATAGAAAACACATGGTTAAATCTATAGAAAACATATGATTAAATCTATAGAAAACACATGGTTAAATCTATAGAAAACACATGGTTAAATCTATAGAAAACATATGGTTAAATCTATAGAAAACACATGGTTAAATCTATAGAAAACACATGGTTAAATCTATAGAAAACACATGGTTAAATCTATAGAAAACACATGGTTAAATCTATAGTAAACACATGGTTAAATCTATAGTGAACACATGGTTAAATCTATAGTGAACACATGGTTAAATCTATAGAAAACACATGGTTAAATCTAAGACCCAGCCAATGAAAACAAAGGAGGTCCTGTGTCTACATTATCCTCACCCAGACAGGGAGGTTCTAGTGATCCCCTTAGACTAAATAAGGCTTCCCAATTACGCTAATGCTAGCTAGGGGACGTTAGAAAGGAACTCTATGGGAAACAACTCGTGGCGAGCGAGGGCATGGGTGGACGCACAACCCCAGCAGATGGCTGGTCGATGCCAAGCCCAGAGCCACCATGCCAAGCAATGCATCTGTCGAGTGTGAAACATGGCACATTTTTTAGCACCTTTGTAACAGCATCCAAAATTTTTAAAAGCATCTCTTGTGTTTTCCCAAGACATTTGGCATGCCAAGAAATTACCTTAAGTTTAAAGCTAGAATCCTTAGCAGCGACATCAACGGCCCCCGTTTGTGAGTTGATAGTGCTCTAGTTTAGACCAGGGCCATAAGGTATCCCATAAGGCTCTGGTCAACAGTAGTGCCCTATATGCAGTAGCTTCAACTACAAGATAAACCATGCAGACAGCTGTGATACAAGACAAACCATGCAGACAGCTGTGATACAAGACAAGCCATGCAGACAGCTGTGATAGAAGATAAACCATGCAGACAGCTGTGATAGAAGATAAACCATGCAGACAGCTGTGATAGAAGATAGACCATGCAGACAGCTGTGATAGAAGATAAACCATGCAGACAGCTGTGATACAAGACAAGCCATGCAGACAGAGCGGACAGATCGATACAAGACGAGCCATGCAGACAGCTGTGATAGAAGATAAACCATACAGACAGCTGTGATACAAGACGAGCCATGCAGACAGCTGTGATAGAAGATAAACCATGCAGACAGCTGTGATAGAAGATAAACCATGCAGACACCTCGAGAAAAAAGCATGCATCTTGCGTCTGCATGGCATGGAGAGAAAACTAGTATAATATCTTGGTTTCTGAAGAATAGAGAGATCGAGTGTATTAGTCACAGGGACAGATGTAAATGCAGGGTATATTGGAAATCTGATGCTCCGGGCTCCCACAGAGTGGGTCAAATAAAAAAGTCTAATAAATAAAAAGAGAAGTGAATGAGACAAAATAATGATAATAATTATAATTGTAATATATACACATTTACAACTGTGGATGGTAAGAGTCTGTTGGGGAACATCCATAGGTGGAGCAGCATGGGGGGGCAGTGAGAAGTAAGTGAATGAAACATGAATTAATGCTATGCCGGGAAAGACAACACAATATCAAGGATGTTATGTCTGAACTCTACACTGAGAGCACAAAACGTTAGGAACACCTTCCTAATATTGACTTGCATCCACCCCTTTTGCCCTCAGAACAGCCTCAATTTGTCGGGACATGGACTCTGAAAGGTGTCGAAAGCGTTCCACAGGGATGCTGGCCCATGTTGACTCCAATGCTTCCCACAGTTGTGTCAAGTTGGCTGGATGTCCTTTGGGTGGTGGACCATTCTTGATACACACAGGAAACTGTTGAGAGTGAAAAACACAGCAGCGTTGCAGTTCTTGACACACTCAAACTGGTGAGCCTGGCACCTACACCTCGTTCAAAGGCACTTAAATGTTTTGTCTTGCCCATTAAACCTCTGAATGGCACACATACACAATCCATGTCTCAAATGTCTGAAGGCTTAAATTTCCTTCTTTAACCTGTCTCCTCCCCTTCAATTACACTGATTGAAGTGGATTTAACAAGTGTCATTAATAAGGGATCATAGCTTTCACCTGGATTTACCTGGTCAGTACACGTATGTCATGGAAAAAGCATGTGTTCCTAATGTGTTGTACACTGTGTCTATACTGTGAAGAGAAAGATTATTTCATATCAGTCATTTTAGTTGTGTCTACATTGAATGCTATGGAGAGAAACACAGTATAATATCAAGAGTGTTTTGTCAGTACAACATGCTGCTATAGAGAGAAAGCTGATATAATATAATAACCAACCGTGTTCCACTATAACACTCAGTCCTTCAGACACTCTTTATCTAAAGAGACTCTCATTATTCATTCTGTCAGCTCATCCACATGCTGCACCAATCAGGTCCCATGTTGTTGTGATGCTGAAATCAAACTGCTTCAGACTGCCACCCTTCATTTATCAGCTGTTTAGAACACAGAGTCTGCATCCCAAATGGCACCCTATTCCCTATGAAGTCCCTATGGGCCCTGGTAAAAAGTAGTGCATTACATAGGGAATAGGGTGCCATTTGGGACTCGAACCCAGTGTAATTTGCAAGAGTTTAGTCATGGGGAAGAAAATGAAGAAGAGGCATGCCTCTCGTCACTCTGATCACTCTGCATGAATTGTCTTGGCTCATTGACTGAGCTCTTGTTAAAACAAATATTCTCTCCTGACTCCCGTCCCCAATAATTAAAAAGGAAACAACTGGTGACAACAAATGTCCTCTGACAAGAGCAGGAGACAGTACAATGGGATATCAAACTAACTTTAACTGGCTGATACTGAGTAACAGTACAATGGGATATCAAACTAACTTTAACTGGCAGATACTGATGAGTAAGAGTACAATGGGATATCAAACTAACTTTAACTGGCTGATACTGATGAGTAACAGTACAATGGGATATCAAACTAACTTTAACTGGCTGATACTGATGAGTAACAGTACAATGGGATATCAAACTAACTTTAACTGGCTGATACTGAGTAACAGTACAATGGGATATCAAACTAACTTTAACTGGCTGATACTGATGAGTAACAGTACAATGGGATATCAAACTAACTTTAACTGGCTGATACTGATGAGTAACAGTACAATGGGATATCAAACTAACTTTAACTGGCTGATACTGAGTAACAGTACAATGGGATATCAAACTAACTTTAACTGGCTGATACTGATGAGTAACAGTACAATGGGATATCAAACTAACTTTAACTGGCTGATACTGAGTAACAGTACAATGGGATATCAAACTAACTTTAACTGGCTGATACTGATGAGTAACAGTACAATGGGATATCAAACTAACTTTAACTGGCTGATACTGATGAGTAACAGTACAATGGGATATCAAACTAACTTTAACTGACTGATACTGATGAGTAACAGTACAATGGGATATCAAACTAACTTTAACTGGCTGATACTGATGAGTAACAGTACAATGGGATATCAAACTAACTTTAACTGGCTGATACTGATGAGTAACAGTACAATGGGATATCAAACTAACTTTAACTGGCTGATACTGAGTAACAGTACAATGGGATATCAAACTAACTTTAACTGGCTGATACTGATGAGTAACAGTACAATGGGATATCAAACTAACTTTAACTGGCTGATACTGAGTAACAGTACAATGGGATATCAAACTAACTTTAACTGGCTGATACTGAGTAACAGTACAATGGGATATCAAACTAACTTTAACTGGCTGATACTGATGAGTAACAGTACAATGGGATATCAAACTAACTTTAACTGGCTGATACTGAGTAAGAGTACAATGGGATATCAAACTAACTTTAACTGGCTGATACTGATGAGTAACAGTACAATGGGATATCAAACTAACTTTAACTGGCTGATACTGAGTAACAGTACAATGGGATATCAAACTAACTTTAACTGGCTGATACTGATGAGTAACAGTACAATGGGATATCAAACTAACTTTAACTGGCTGATACTGATGAGTAACAGTACAATGGGATATCAAACTAACTTTAACTGGCTGATACTGATGAGTAACAGTACAATGGGATATCAAACTAACTTTAACTGGCTGATACTGATGAGTAACAGTACAATGGGATATCAAACTAACTTTAACTGGCTGATACTGAGTAACAGTACAATGGGATATCAAACTAACTTTAACTGGCTGATACTGATGAGTAACAGTACAATGGGATATCAAACTAACTTTAACTGGCTGATACTGAGTAACAGTACAATGGGATATCAAACTAACTTTAACTGGCTGATACTGAGTAACAGTACAATGGGATATCAAACTAACTTTAACTGGCTGATACTGATGAGTAACAGTACAATGGGATATCAAACTAACTTTAACTGGCTGATACTGAGTAAGAGTACAATGGGATATCAAACTAACTTTAACTGACTGATACTGATGACTAACAGTACAATGGGATATCAAACTAACTTTAACTGGCTGATACTGAGTAAGAGTACAATGGGATATCAAACTAACTTTAACTGGCTGATACTGATGAGTAACAGTACAATGGGATATCAAACTAACTTTAACTGGCTGATACTGATGAGTAACAGTACAATGGGATATCAAACTAACTTTAACTGGCTGATACTGAGTAACAGTACAATGGGATATCAAACTAACTTTAACTGGCTGATACTGAGTAACAGTACAATGGGATATCAAACTAACTTTAACTGGCTGATACTGATGAGTAACAGTACAATGGGATATCAAACTAACTTTAACTGGCTGATACTGAGTAACAGTACAATGGGATATCAAACTAACTTTAACTGACTGATACTGATGAGTAACAGTACAATGGGATATCAAACTAACTTTAACTGGCTGATACTGAGTAAGAGTACAATGGGATATCAAACTAACTTTAACTGGCTGATACTGAGTAACAGTACAATGGGATATCAAACTAACTTTAACTGGCTGATACTGAGTAACAGTACAATGGGATATCAAACTAACTTTAACTGGCTGATACTGATGAGTAACAGTACAATGGGATATCAAACTAACTTTAACTGGCTGATACTGAGTAACAGTACAATGGGATATCAAACTAACTTTAACTGGCTGATACTGAGTAACAGTACAATGGGATATCAAACTAACTTTAACTGGCTGATACTGAGTAACAGTACAATGGGATATCAAACTAACTTTAACTGGCTGATACTGAGTAAGAGTACAATGGGATATCAAACTAACTTTAACTGGCTGATACTGAGTAACAGTACAATGGGATATCAAACTAACTTTAACTGGCTGATACTGATGAGTAACAGTACAATGGGATATCAAACTAACTTTAACTGGCTGATACTGAGTAACAGTACAATGGGATATCAAACTAACTTTAACTGGCTGATACTGAGTAACAGTACAATGGGATATCAAACTAACTTTAACTGGCTGATACTGATGAGTAACAGTACAATGGGATATCAAACTAACTTTAACTGGCTGATACTGATGAGTAACAGTACAATGGGATATCAAACTAACTTTAACTGGCTGATACTGATGAGTAACAGTACAATGGGATATCAAACTAACTTTAACTGGCTGATACTGAGTAACAGTACAATGGGATATCAAACTAACTTTAACTGGCTGATACTGATGAGTAACAGTACAATGGGATATCAAACTAACTTTAACTGGCTGATACTGATGAGTAACAGTACAATGGGATATCAAACTAACTTTAACTGGCTGATACTGAGTAACAGTACAATGGGATATCAAACTAACTTTAACTGGCTGATACTGATGAGTAACAGTACAATGGGATATCAAACTAACTTTAACTGGCTGATACTGAGTAAGAGTACAATGGGATATCAAACTAACTTTAACTGGCTGATACTGAGTAACAGTACAATGGGATATCAAACTAACTTTAACTGGCTGATACTGAGTAACAGTACAATGGGATATCAAACTAACTTTAACTGGCTGATACTGATGAGTAACAGTACAATGGGATATCAAACTAACTTTAACTGGCTGATACTGAGTAACAGTACAATGGGATATCAAACTAACTTTAACTGACTGATACTGATGAGTAACAGTACAATGGGATATCAAACTAACTTTAACTGGCTGATACTGATGAGTAACAGTACAATGGGATATCAAACTAACTTTAACTGGCTGATACTGAGTAACAGTACAATGGGATATCAAACTAACTTTAACTGGCTGATACTGATGAGTAACAGTACAATGGGATATCAAACTAACTTTAACTGGCTGATACTGAGTAAGAGTACAATGGGATATCAAACTAACTTTAACTGGCTGATACTGATGAGTAACAGTACAATGGGATATCAAACTAACTTTAACTGGCTGATACTGAGTAACAGTACAATGGGATATCAAACTAACTTTAACTGGCTGATACTGATGAGTAACAGTACAATGGGATATCAAACTAACTTTAACTGGCTGATACTGATGAGTAACAGTACAATGGGATATCAAACTAACTTTAACTGGCTGATACTGATGAGTAACAGTACAATGGGATATCAAACTAACTTTAACTGGCTGATACTGATGAGTAACAGTACAATGGGATATCAAACTAACTTTAACTGGCTGATACTGATGAGTAACAGTACAATGGGATATCAAACTATCTTTAACTGACTGATACTGAGTAACAGTACAATGGGATATCAAACTAACTTTAACTGGCTGATACTGATGAGTAACAGTACAATGGGATATCAAACTAACTTTAACTGACTGATACTGAGTAAGAGTACAATGGGATATCAAACTAACTTTAACTGGCTGATACTGAGTAACAGTACAATGGGATATCAAACTAACTTTAACTGGCTGATACTGATGAGTAACAGTACAATGGGATATCAAACTAACTTTAACTGACTGATACTGAGTAAGAGTACAATGGGATATCAAACTAACTTTAACTGACTGATACTGAGTAAGAGTACAATGGGATATCAAACTAACTTTAACTGACTGATACTGAGTAAGAGTACAATGGGATATCAAACTAACTTTAACTGACTGATACTGATGAGTAACAGTACAATGGGATATCAAACTAACTTTAACTGACTGATACTGATGAGTAACAGTACAATGGGATATCAAACTAACTTTAACTGGCTGATACTGATGAGTAACAGTACAATGGGATATCAAACTAACTTTAACTGGCTGATACTGATGAGTAACAGTACAATGGGATATCAAACTAACTTTAACTGGCTGATACTGAGTAATAGTACAATGGGATATCAAACTAACTTTAACTGGCTGATACTGATGAGTAACAGTACAATGGGATATCAAACTAACTTTAACTGGCTGATACTGATGAGTAACAGTACAATGGGATATCAAACTAACTTTAACTGGCTGATACTGATGAGTAACAGTACAATGGGATATCAAACTAACTTTAACTGGCTGATACTGATGAGTAACAGTACAATGGGATATCAAACTAACTTTAACTGGCTGATACTGAGTAACAGTACAATGGGATATCAAACTAACTTTAACTGGCTGATACTGATGAGTAACAGTACAATGGGATATCAAACTAACTTTAACTGGCTGATACTGATGAGTAACAGTACAATGGGATATCAAACTAACTTTAACTGGCTGATACTGATGAGTAACAGTACAATGGGATATCAAACTAACTTTAACTGGCTGATACTGAGTAACAGTACAATGGGATATCAAACTAACTTTAACTGGCTGATACTGATGAGTAACAGTACAATGGGATATCAAACTAACTTTAACTGGCTGATACTGATGAGTAACAGTACAATGGGATATCAAACTAACTTTAACTGGCTGATACTGATGAGTAACAGTACAATGGGATATCAAACTAACTTTAACTGGCTGATACTGATGAGTAACAGTACAATGGGATATCAAACTCACTTTAACTGGCTGATACTGATGAGTAACAGTACAATGGGATATCAAACTAACTTTAACTGGCTGATACTGATGAGTAACAGTACAATGGGATATCAAACTAACTTTAACTGGCTGATACTGATGAGTAACAGTACAATGGGATATCAAACTAACTTTAACTGACTGATACTGAGTAAGAGTACAATGGGATATCAAACTAACTTTAACTGACTGATACTGAGTAAGAGTACAATGGGATATCAAACTAACTTTAACTGACTGATACTGATGAGTAACAGTACAATGGGATATCAAACTAACTTTAACTGGCTGATACTGATGAGTAACAGTACAATGGGATATCAAACTAACTTTAACTGGCTGATACTGAGTAACAGTACAATGGGATATCAAACTAACTTTAACTGGCTGATACTGATGAGTAACAGTACAATGGGATATCAAACTAACTTTAACTGGCTGATACTGAGTAACAGTACAATGGGATATCAAACTAACTTTAACTGGCTGATACTGAGTAACAGTACAATGGGATATCAAACTAACTTTAACTGGCTGATACTGATGAGTAACAGTACAATGGGATATCAAACTAACTTTAACTGGCTGATACTGATGAGTAACAGTACAATGGGATATCAAACTAACTTTAACTGGCTGATACTGAGTAACAGTACAATGGGATATCAAACTAACTTTAACTGGCTGATACTGAGTAAGAGTACAATGGGATATCAAACTAACTTTAACTGGCTGATACTGAGTAACAGTACAATGGGATATCAAACTAACTTTAACTGACTGATACTGATGAGTAACAGTACAATGGGATATCAAACTCACTTTAACTGGCTGATACTGATGAGTAACAGTACAATGGGATATCAAACTAACTTTAACTGGCTGATACTGATGAGTAACAGTACAATGGGATATCAAACTCACTTTAACTGGCTGATACTGATGAGTAACAGTACAATGGGATATCAAACTCACTTTAACTGGCTGATACTGATGAGTAACAGTACAATGGGATATCAAACTAACTTTAACTGACTGATACTGATGAGTAACAGTACAATGGGATATCAAACTAACTTTAACTGACTGATACTGATGAGTAACAGTACAATGGGATATCAAACTAACTTTAACTGGCTGATACTGATGAGTAACAGTACAATGGGATATCAAACTAACTTTAACTGGCTGATACTGATGAGTAACAGTACAATGGGATATCAAACTAACTTTAACTGGCTGATACTGAGTAATAGTACAATGGGATATCAAACTAACTTTAACTGGCTGATACTGATGAGTAACAGTACAATGGGATATCAAACTAACTTTAACTGGCTGATACTGAGTAACAGTACAATGGGATATCAAACTAACTTTAACTGGCTGATACTGAGTAACAGTACAATGGGATATCAAACTAACTTTAACTGACTGATACTGATGAGTAACAGTACAATGGGATATCAAACTCACTTTAACTGGCTGATACTGAGTAACAGTACAATGGGATATCAAACTCACTTTAACTGACTGATACTGAGTAACACTACAATGGGATATCAAACTAACTTTAACTGGCTGATACTGAGTAACAGTACAATGGGATATCAAACTAACTTTAACTGGCTGATACTGAGTAAGAGTACAATGGGATATCAAACTCACTTTAACTGGCTGATACTGAGTAACAGTACAATGGGATATCAAACTCACTTTAACTGGCTGATACTGAGTAACAGTACAATGGGATATCAAACTAACTTTAACTGACTGATACTGATGAGTAACAGTACAATGGGATATCAAACTAACTTTAACTGGCTGATACTGAGTAACAGTACAATGGGATATCAAACTAACTTTAACTGACTGATACTGATGAGTAACAGTACAATGGGATATCAAACTCACTTTAACTGGCTGATACTGATGAGTAACAGTACAATGGGATATCAAACTAACTTTAACTGGCTGATACTGATGAGTAACAGTACAATGGGATATCAAACTCACTTTAACTGGCTGATACTGATGAGTAACAGTACAATGGGATATCAAACTCACTTTAACTGGCTGATACTGATGAGTAACAGTACAATGGGATATCAAACTAACTTTAACTGACTGATACTGATGAGTAACAGTACAATGGGATATCAAACTAACTTTAACTGACTGATACTGATGAGTAACAGTACAATGGGATATCAAACTAACTTTAACTGGCTGATACTGATGAGTAACAGTACAATGGGATATCAAACTAACTTTAACTGGCTGATACTGATGAGTAACAGTACAATGGGATATCAAACTAACTTTAACTGGCTGATACTGAGTAATAGTACAATGGGATATCAAACTAACTTTAACTGGCTGATACTGATGAGTAACAGTACAATGGGATATCAAACTAACTTTAACTGGCTGATACTGAGTAACAGTACAATGGGATATCAAACTAACTTTAACTGGCTGATACTGAGTAACAGTACAATGGGATATCAAACTAACTTTAACTGACTGATACTGATGAGTAACAGTACAATGGGATATCAAACTCACTTTAACTGGCTGATACTGAGTAACAGTACAATGGGATATCAAACTCACTTTAACTGACTGATACTGAGTAACACTACAATGGGATATCAAACTAACTTTAACTGGCTGATACTGAGTAACAGTACAATGGGATATCAAACTAACTTTAACTGGCTGATACTGAGTAACAGTACAATGGGATATCAAACTAACTTTAACTGGCTGATACTGAGTAAGAGTACAATGGGATATCAAACTCACTTTAACTGGCTGATACTGAGTAACAGTACAATGGGATATCAAACTCACTTTAACTGGCTGATACTGAGTAACAGTACAATGGGATATCAAACTAACTTTAACTGACTGATACTGATGAGTAACAGTACAATGGGATATCAAACTAACTTTAACTGGCTGATACTGAGTAACAGTACAATGGGATATCAAACTAACTTTAACTGGCTGATACTGATGAGTAACAGTACAATGGGATATCAAACTAACTTTAACTGGCTGATACTGATGAGTAACAGTACAATGGGATATCAAACTAACTTTAACTGGCTGATACTGATGAGTAACAGTACAATGGGATATCAAACTAACTTTAACTGACTGATACTGATGAGTAACATTACAATGGGATATCAAACTAATTTTAACTGACTGATACTGATGAGTAACAGTACAATGGGATATCAAACTCACTTTAACTGGTTGATACTGATGAGTAACAGTACAATGGGATATCAAACTAACTTTAACTGACTGATACTGATGAGTAACAGTACAATGGGATATCAAACTAACTTTAACTGGCTGATACTGATGAGTAACAGTACAATGGGATATCAAACTAACTTTAACTGACTGATACTGATGAGTAACAGTACAATGGGATATCAAACTAACTTTAACTGACTGATACTGATGAGTAACAGTACAATGGGATATCAAACTAACTTTAACTGGCTGATACTGAGTAATAGTACAATGGGATATCAAACTAACTTTAACTGGCTGATACTGAGTAATAGTACAATGGGATATCAAACTAACTTTAACTGGCTGAAGAGTAAGAGTACAATGGAAGGAATATCAAAGTAGTAATGTTGATAGTGATACAGTCTTAGAAAAAAGGGTTATACCTGGACCCAAAAAGGGTTCTCCTACAAGGACAGCTGAAGAACCCTTCATAAGAGTAGGCCTATACTGCATTTGTAGGGAAACTAATGCTGTGATGTCATAGCAACCAAGTGTGTATGAGGAGGAGGGTTTGCAGTATTACTTACATAAGCTGTTGAAGAGCCTTTCCTCAGGCATTGAACACAAGTGGGACGCTGTATCTTTTTACATCTACATGTCATCCAAGTTACACCTTCAGACATTAGGTGTAAGGCAGTAAGGAAAGCAAAGACTAGCTTTTTCAAACAGAAATCTGCATCATGTAGCACAAACTCCAAATGTTATGGGACACTGTAAAATCCATGGAGAATAAGAGCACCTCCTCCCAGCTGCCCACTGCAGTGAGGCTAGAAAACACTAAATCTACGATATCGAGAATTTCAATAAGAATTTTTCTACGGCTGGCCATGCTTTCGACCTGCCTACCTCTACCCCAGTCAACAGCTCTGCCCCTGCCCCAGAAACTTGCCCAAGCCTCCCCATTTCTCCTTCACCCAAATCCAGATAGCTGATGTTCTGAAAGAGCTGCAAAATCTGGACCCCTACAAATCAGCTGGGCTAGACAATCTGGACCCTCTCTTTCTAAAATTATACCTACTGCAAAAGTTGCAACCCCTATTACTAGCCTGTTCAACCTCTCTTTCGTATCGTCTGAGATCCCTACAGATTGGAAAGCTGCCGCAGTCATCCCCCTCGTCAAAGGGGGAGACACTCTTGACCCAAACTGTTACAGACCTATATCTATCCTACCCTGCCTTTCTAAAGTCTTCGAAAGCCAAGTTAACAAACAGATCACCAACCATTTCGAATCCCACCGTACCTTCTCTGCTATGCAATCTGGTTTCAAAGCTAGTCATGGGTGCACCTCAGCCACGCTCAAGGTCCTAAACGATATCATAACCGCCATCGATAAAAGACAGTACTGTGCAGCCGTCTTCATTGACCTGGCCAAGGCTTTCGACTCCGTCAATCACCGCATTCTTATCGGCAGAGTCAACAGCCTTGGTTTCTCAAATGACTGCCTCGCCTGGTTCACCAACTACTTCTCAGATAGAGTTCAGTGTGTCAAATCGGAGGGCCTGTTGTCCGGACCTCTGGCAGTCTCTATGGGGGTGCCACAGAGTTCAATTCTCAGGCTGACTCTTTTCTCTGTATACATCAATGATGTTGCTCTTGCTGCTGGTGATTCTCTGATCCACCTCTACGCAGACGACACCATCTGGCCCTTCTTTGGACACCTCCAGATGAGCTTCAGTGCCATACAACACTCAATCCGTGGCCTCCAACAGCTCTTAAATGCAAGTAAAACTAAATACATGCTCTTCAACCGATCGCTGCCCGCACCCGCCCGCCCGTCTAGCATCACTACTCTGGACGGTTCTGACTTAGATTATGTGGACAACTACAAATACCTGGGTGTCTGGTTAGACTGTAAACTCTCCTTCCAGACTCACACTAAGCATCTCCAATCCAAAATTAAATCTAGAATCGGCTTCCTATTTCGCAACAAATCATCCTTCACTCATGCTGCCAAACATACCCTTGTAAAACTGACTATCCTACCAATCCTTGACTTCGGCAATGTCATTTACAAAATAGCCTCCAACACTCTACTCAGCAAACTGGATGTAGTCTATCCCAGTGCCATCCGTTTTGTCACCAAAGCCCCATATACTACCCACCACTGCGACCTGTATGCTCGTTTGCTGGCCCTTGCTTCATATTCATTGCCAAACCCACTGGCTCCAGGTCATCTCTAAGTTTTTGATAGACAAAACCCCGCCTTATCTCAGCTCACTGGTCACCATAGCAGCACCCACCCGTAGCACGTGCTCCAGCAGGTATATTTCACTGGTCATCCCCAAAGCCAACTCCTACTTTGGCCGCCTTTCCTTCCAGTTCTCTGCTGCCAATGACTGGAACGAATTGCAAAAATCACTGAAGCTGGAGTCCTATATCTCCCTCACTAACTTTAAGCATCAGCTTTCAGAGCAGCTTACTGATCATTGCAGCTGTACACAGCCCATCTGTAAATAGCCCAACCAACTACCTCATCCCCATATTTTTGTTAGTTTTTTTGGTTCCTTTGCACCCCAGTATCTCTACTTGCACATTCATCTTCTGCACATCTATCACTCCAGTGTTAATGCTAGTGTCACGTCCTGACCAGTATAAGGGTTATTTGTTATTGTAGTTTGGTCAGGACGTGGCAGAGGGTATTTGTTTTATGTGGTTCGGGGTGGTGGTTTTGTAGAAGGGTATTTGATTTATGTATTCCGGGGTTTTTGGGCACTGTTCTATGTTTTGTACTTCTATGTTCTTTCTGGGTTGGTATATTTCTATGTGTAGGTTAATGGTGGGTTGGACTCTCAATTGGAGGCAGGTGCTTTCTCGTTGCCTCTGATTGAGAGTCCTATATATGGGTAATTGTTTGGTTTAGTGATTGTGGGAGATTGTTTCTTGTTTTGCCTGTGTGAGCCTTACAAGACTGTTTTGTTGTTTGTGAGTTTGTTGTTTTGTTATTTTGGTGTTCATTTTGATTTCAAATAAATATCAAGATGAGCATCCACATTCCTGCTGCGTTTTGGTCCTCCATTCCAGACAACAACCGTGACAGCTAGATTGTAATTATTTCGCCACTATGGCCTATTTATTGCCTTACCTCCCTAATCTTACCACATTTGCACACACTGTGTATAGATTTTTCTATTGTGTTATTGACTGTATGTTTGTTTATTCCATGTGCAACTCTGTGTTGTTTGTGTCGCACTGCTTTGCTTTATCTTGGCCAGGTCGCAGTTGTAAATGAGAACTTGTTCTCAACTGGCCTACCTGGTTAAATAAAGGTGAGAGAAAAAAAAAAACGGTCAGGTTCAAAGTATTGCTATATATTGACAATGGGGAATGATAACTAAAGTATATAGTACAACTAGTTTAAAACTATATATTGACACACAGTATGCTGTGCTGGACTAATACCAATATTACCACACTCTAGGTGATCCTGGTTGCATGGTGCTATAAAGGAATGAAGGGAAGAAACCTCCAAGTAACCAATAACATGTTAACCAGTTTGACAGCAAATAAATGATAGACTGTGGTTTGTGAGTTAAGATGCTGCTATAAAGGACAGTCGTATGCCAGTCACTCCAGTCTACACACCCTAAGATACTCTGTAAATACAACTGTATCTACAGTAACATTATTAGTCTACCTCACTTTGTATATATTTCAACATGAATCAACATTCAAAAACTCACAGGGGCAATTTGTAGACCGAACGTCAGACTTCGGAGCACGTAGACGACACACTGTAATAGCATTTCATTGGATCAATACAGGAGAGAGAGGGAAAAGCAGCTTCACACCAAACAAGGACGTCTTGCTCCGTCTTGAAAATGTCATGAATTTTAATGAAAGCCTCAAAGCACAATTTTCCATTTGCGATGAAAAGGATCCCTTTTTGTAATGCCATTAAGAAGAACTTATTTCATATAATAGATTACATCTCTCTTTTCTCTTTGTCCTCAAACTGTTTTGATGAATATGAAACTGCTTTTTAGAGCGTCATGAGAGGCGGCCTGCGGCCAGTTGAAAAGGAAAGGGAAAGAGAAGGTGGGAGGGAGGGAGCACCAGCTAGACTGCTAGGGCGACGTCAGTCATATCGAAAACAACACCACACAACTAACCGATGACACCAAATACGCATGAAAATATAACAAACCTAAAAATGTACTGCCTGGCAACGTCCACATATTGCTGACTCTACAGCAATCCAAACTAACACTTCTTGGTTCCCCCACCAGATTCATAGCCTGAGGCTAGATAGTAACCTGAGATGTGTACTCGGGTCATGAATTTCATAGCCTGAGGCTAGATAGTAATGTGAGATGTGTACTCGGGTCATGAATTTCATAGCCTGAGGCTAGATAGTAATCTGAGATGTGTACTCGGGTCATGAATTTCATAGCCTGAGGCTAGATAGTAATCTGAGATGTGTACTCGGGTCATGAATTTCATAGCCTGAGGCTAGATAGTAATTCTGAGATGTGTACTCGGGTCATGAATTTCATAGCCTGAGGCTAGATAGTAATCTGAGATGTGTACTCGGGTCATGAATTTCATAGCCTGAGGCTAGATAGTAATGTGAGATGTGTACTCGGGTCATGAATTTCCTAGCCTGAGGCTAGATAGTAACCTGAGATGTGTACTCGGGTCATGAATTTCATAGCCTGAGGCTAGATAGTAATGTGAGATGTGTACTCGGGTCATGAATTTCATAGCCTGAGGCTAGATAGTAATGTGAGATGTGTACTCGGGTCATGAATTTCATAGCCTGAAGCTAGATAGTAATGTGAGATGTGTAGGATCAGGTGTAATGTCCATGTAATATCATTCACTATGATCTAAGAGGAAAAACATGATCCTAAATCAGCATTCCTACTCTGAGACACACCATGAATCCTGGCTCTGGATCCAGTACTGTAGCAGGAGGTGTTGTAGACACTAGCTAACACATCTAACGTGCTCTGTTAGAAAGGCACAACTCTCCAGACCCCAGAGGTATTGAAATTAGAGATGGTCTATAAAGTTGTATACAAAGTAACATACTTTGTTCAGATTCCTATCAGTTATAGGGTCATGCTTCCCAGACAATCAATCATACCAACACTAGTGAAACTTCCAGGGACAGTGGCTTTATGCTATGTAAATGAGGACATGGGCTACATTCTATAATCGTTTTTTTGTCTCTTTCTTTTTGAACGTTGAATGTATTACATATTTAACCCATATTATACATGGAGTGGCAGGTAGTCTAGTGGATAGAGTATTGGGCCAGTAAACAAAAGGTTGCGAGATTGAATTCCCGAGCTGACAAGGTAACAATCTGTCTGTCACGTCCTGACCAGTATAAGGGGTTATTTGTTATTGTAGTTTGGTCAGGGCGTAGCAGGGGTGTGTTTGTTTTGTGTTGTCGGGGTTTTTGGGTATTGTTCTATGTTCTTTCTATGTTGTGTATTTCTTTGTGTTGGCCTGGTATGGCTCTCAATCAGGGACAGCTGTACATCGTTGTTGCTGATTGGGAGCCATACTTAGGTAGCCCTTTTTCCACCTGTCTTTTGTGGGAAGTTGATTTTGCATTGCTGTGTGTTAACCTGCAAAACTGTCTAGCTGTCGTTCGTTTTCTTGTTTTTGTTTAAGTGTTCAATAAATGTTAAAAATGAGCACTCAACCCGCTGCGCCTTGGTCCATTCACAGAGACGGCCGTGACACTGTCGTTCTGCCCCTGAACAAGGCCACTGTTCCCCGGTAGGCCGTCATTATAAATAAGAGTTTGATCTTAACTGACTTGCTTAGTTAAATAAAGGTGAAATAAAAAATACACCCAGTCACATTACAAGACGACAATCCTCGATACAGACACGTGTTCTGACTTCCAATCCTCTCTTTTCAACATACAAAGACATTGCTGTATGACTTTCCAGCCTTCCTCTCACCAATTCCCTCCCCTTCTCCCTTCCTCTCACCAATTCCCCTCCCTTCTCTCTCCCTCTCACCAATTCTCCTCCCTTCACCCTTCCTCTCACCAATTCCCCTCCCTTCTCTCTTCCTCTCACCAATTCTCCTCCCTTCTCCCTTCCTCTCACCAATTCCCCTCCCTTCTCCCTTCCTCTCACCAATTCTCCTCCCTTCTCCCTTCCTCTCACCAATTCCCCTCCCTTCTCTCTCCCTCTCACCAATTCTCCTCCCTTCTCTCTCCCTCTCACCAATTCTCCTCCCTTCTCTCTCCCTCTCACCAATTCCCTTCCCTTCTCCTCCAGCGACATGAAGGACTACTATTGTTTTGTTGTTTTAATACTGCGTAAACTACTACACTCACTCACTCTCATTACATAGTGGTAGTTATAGATTTTCCCACACAACCATTCTTGGTCGTATTGACAATTGAATTCATTCTTCCTGGGAAGTGCTGCCTGAATATGTAGGAAGTGCCAAGAGAGGGTGAATGGCAGGTGTGGGGTTTCTGAGGGGGTGTGAAACTATCACAAGTGTGTTGAACGTTCTTTTCCCACTTAGTCTTGCATGAAGTATTGAACGTGATAGGATATACCTCCCATTTGCCTAAACTACTGTATAACATTCCAAGGTTGGGTAGATTACTTTCTAAATGTAATCTGTTACAGTTACTGGTTACCTGTCCAAAATTGTAATCAGTAACATAACTTTAGAATTACCCCAAACTCAATAACATAATCTGATTATTTGTAGCTACTTTTGGATTACTTTACCCTTAAGATGCAGTAGAAGAAGTCAAAAGGATCCTTCAAACGCATTTGATATGTCATCATAGTGGTCTCTGACTTGTGGCCATCATTTGATATGTCATCATAGTGGTCTCTGACTTGTGGCCATCATTCGATATGTCATCATAGTGGTCTCTGACTTGTGGCCATCATTTGATATGTCATCATAGTGGTCTCTGACTTGTGGCCATCATTTGATATGTCATCATAGTGGTCTCTGACTTGTGGCCATCATTTGATATGTCATCATAGTGGTCTCTGACTTGTGGCCATCATTTGATATGTCATCATAGTGGTCTCTGACTTGTGGCCATCATTTGATATGTCATCATAGTGGTCTCTGACTTGTGGCCATCATTTGATATGTCATCATAGTGGTCTCTGACTTGTGGCCATCATTTGATATGTCATCATAATGGTCTCTGACTTGTGGCCATCATTTGATATGTCATCATAGTGGTCTCTGACTTGTGGCCATCATTTGATATGTCATCATAGTGGTCTCTGACTTGTGGCCATCATTTGATATGTCATCATAGTGGTCTCTGACTTGTGGCCATCATTTGATATGTCATCATAGTGGTCTCTGACTTGTGGCCATCATTTGATATGTCATCATAGTGGTCTCTGACTTTTGGTCAAGTGGAACAAACTCAAACTTGCACCTTTTTTCCATGGTGAATTGAATGTCATTGACAAAAGAGAAAGTTGTCATTTGGTATTGGTATTTATTAGGATCCCCATTAGCCCTGCAAAAGCAGCAGCTGCTTTTCCTGGTGTCCACAATGAAACATTACATATTGCATAGTTCAGAACATTATTAGTAAAGGACTGAACTACATACATTTAAAACATAACACATAGCCTACATACCAGTACATACACACAATATCTAGGTCTAATACATAGTACAGTGCAATTATAATACAAGATCTATGAAATGGCTGTGTCTCTTCACAGGCCCCTTTGTGATGTAAGGTGTTCTTCATCTGGTTTTATTGCTAGGTTGAGTTACCTGGGTTACCAGAGAGTTCCATGTAGTCATGGTTCTATTTAATACTGTGTGTTTCTCAGCCTCTGATCTGGACCTGGAGACTGTTGAAGAGACCTCTGGTTGCATGTCTTGTGTTGTACAGATGAGTGTGTGAACTGTGTGTATCTGTTCTGGACCTGGGGACTGTGAAGAGACCTCTGGTTGAATGTCTTGTGTTGTACAGATGAGTGTGTGAACTGTGTGTATCTGTTCTGGACCTGGGGACTGTGAAGAGACCTCTGGTTGCATGTCTTGTGTTGTACAGATGAGTGTGTGAACTGTGTGTATCTGTTCTGGACCTGGAGACTGTGAAGAGACCTCTGGTTGCATGTCTTGTGTTGTACAGATGAGTGTGTGAACTGTTTGCCAGCTGCTTGAACAGACAGTTCAGTACCTTCAACACATAACGTATAACGTAGCTTTTCACAAACATCCTTTCTTCTTTTAAAAGTAATCCAAGAAGAAATCATGTTATTTTTTTAAAGTATCTGTAATCTGATAAACAATACTGTTTCTGGTAACGTAATTGATTACAGTTACAGTTTTTTTGTAATCAGACATGTAACTGATTACATGTACCAGTTACTCCACAACCCTGAATATAACACAATCTTAAAAAATTCTACCATACTCCAGGCTCAAAAGTTATTTGAGTATAAAAATGGCTACTAAAAAGCTAGACATGTTCCTAAAAGTTGCTACACATTAGCTTTCAAGGTATAACATCATGTCCAAGTCAGAAGGTCTGCGTAGCAGACAACAAAAAAATGAACAGGTCATCTGAACTGAAAACCTCGTCCGACAGAGTGTTTGGTTGAGCAGACAGAGTTCATGCCTCGTCAGTAAGTGCCTGTGTCCCAAATGGCTCCCTATTTTCTATGTTGTGCACTTGAGCCCTATGGAACACAGTATGGGCCCTGGTCAAAGGTAGTGCACTATATAGGGTACAGGGTGCCATTTGGGATTCCTATATGTCCTTATTTAGGTCATGCTTGATAGAGAACACCCAGACGTACTGTAGAAACCAACCAGACTCCCTGAAGGCAGCCATCAGTCTGCTGCCTGCCTGCCCAAAGTTTGCACCAGGGTTGTTATCCTGTCCTTCTCCATGACCACCTGTGGTTCACTGTCACATAGGGTCCATGATCTACCACGGACAACGTTTATTAGAGATGAGAGAGGCCAAGACTGAATAACAACATGTTCGATACGCATGACGGAATGGAAATGGCAGTTGGTTCAATAAGGACAAACTGTTTACAATCTCCGGGGGAAAATATCATGTGTGCGATTCTACTGCACTCCGTTTTCGATGTGTGGCCCTGCCCAGAATGCTTTGCCCTGCACGCCATCCAAATGAAGCATGAAATGGATGCCCATGCAGCTCCTTGTTATACTGGGAGCTGTGGAGGCAGCCAAGAGTGGCGTAAGTATTGAAAATTAATTGTTTCTTAATGTGCACGTCTCAGTCGCCCAGCCGCAGAGCCATGCACCATTAATGTGTTCAATTAGCCATACAACATCTCCACCGTCGGCCCAATGTAAATAATTGATTACCATACCACACAGCTAACTGTGTCCCAAATGGCACCCTATTCCCTATATAGTGCACTACTTTTGAACAGGGCCCATAGGGTATCCCATGGGGCTCTGGTCAAAAGTAGTGCACTACATTTGGGAACAGGGTGCCATTTGGGACAGAGACCTAGCCCCTGCAGGTTACCATGTCCCCAATATTAACTATTTGGTAACAATTGTCAAACAAACTCAATTAAATCAAGTTCAACAGTACAACAGCCTTGATGGTCCCTCCCTCTTTATAACATGGACTATGTATTAATCATAACGTATAAGCCTGTCTTTATAACATGGACTATGTATTAATCATAATGTATAAGTCTGTCTTTATAACATGGACTATGTATTAATCATAACGTATAAGCCTGTCTTTATAACATGGACTATGTATTAGTCATAACGTATAAGCCTGTCTTTATAACATGGACTATGTATTAGTCATAACGTATAAGCCTGTCTTTATAACATGGACTATGTATTAATCATAATGTATAAGTCTGTCTTTATAACATGGACTATGTATTAATCATAACGTATAAGCCTGTCTTTATAACATGGACTATGTATTAATCATAACGTATAAGCCTGTCTTTATAACATGGACTATGTATTAGTCATAATGTATAAGCCTGTCTTTATAACATGGACTATGTATTAGTCATAATGTATAAGCCTGTCTTTATAACATGGACTATGTATTAGTCATAACGTATAAGCCTGTCTTTATAACATGGACTATGTATTAGTCATAACGTATAAGCCTGTCTTTATAACATGGACTATGTATTAGTCATAACGTATAAGCCTGTCTTTATAACATGGACTATGTATTAGTCATAACGTATAAGCCTGTCTTTATAACATGGACTATGTATTAATCATAATGTATAAGTCTGTCTTTATAACATGGACTATGTATTAATCATAATGTATAAGCCTGTCTTTATAACATGGACTATGTATTAATCATAACGTATAAGCCTGTCTTTATAACATGGACTATGTATTAGTCATAATGTATAAGCCTGTCTTTATAACATGGACTATGTATTAATCATAATGTATAAGTCTGTCTTTATAACATGGACTATGTATTAATCATAACGTATAAGCCTGTCTTTATAACATGGACTATGTATTAATCATAACGTATAAGCCTGTCTTTATAACATGGACTATGTATTAATCATAATGTATAAGCCTGTCTTTATAACATGGACTATGTATTAATCATAATGTATAAGCCTGTCTTTATAACATGGACTATGTATTAATCATAACGTATAAGCCTGTCTTTATAACATGGACTATGTATTAGTCATAATGTATAAGCCTGTCTTTATAACATGGACTATGTATTAATCATAATGTATAAGTCTGTCTTTATAACATGGACTATGTATTAATCATAACGTATAAGCCTGTCTTTATAACATGGACTATGTATTAGTCATAACGTATAAGCCTGTCTTTATAACATGGACTATGTATTAGTCATAACGTGTAAGCCTGTCTTTATAACATGGACTATGTATTAATCATAATGTATAAGCCTGTCTTTATAACATGGACTATGTATTAATCATAACGTATAAACCTGTCTTTATAACATGGACTATGTATTAATCATAACGTATAAGCCTGTCTTTATAACATGGACTATGTATTAGTCATAATGTATAAGCCTGTCTTTATAACATGGACTATGTATTAATCATAATGTATAAGTCTGTCTTTATAACATGGACTATGTATTAATCATAACGTATAAGCCTGTCTTTATAACATGGACTATGTATTAATCATAACGTATAAGCCTGTCTTTATAACATGGACTATGTATTAATCATAATGTATAAGCCTGTCTTTATAACATGGACTATGTATTAATCATAACGTATAAGCCTGTCTTTATAACATGGACTATGTATTAATCATAATGTATAAGCCTGTTTTTATAACATGGACTATGTATTAGTCATAATGTATAAGCCTGTCTTTATAACATGGACTATGTATTAATCATAACGTATAAGCCTGTCTTTATAACATGGACTATGTATTAATCATAATGTATAAGCCTGTCTTTATAACATGGACTATGTATTAGTCATAATGTATAAGTCTGTCTTTATAACATGGACTATGTATTAATCATAACGTATAAGCCTGTCTTTATAACATGGACTATGTATTAATCATAATGTATAAGCCTGTCTTTATAACATGGACTATGTATTAATCATAATGTATAAGTCTGTCTTTATAACATGGACTATGTATTAGTCATAACGTATAAGCCTGTCTTTATAACATGGACTATGTATTAGTCATAACGTGTAAGCCTGTCTTTATAACATGGACTATGTATTAGTCATAACATATAAGCCTGTCTTTATAACATGGACTATGTATTAGTCATAACATATAAGCCTGTTGCCCGTTGGCATTTCAAACGCCCCGGTGTCACTGCCAAGCGACGGACAACAATATTTTGAATTGACGGACCATATCCAAAAGCCCTTTTAAAGTCAGAAATATTAGAGCAAGGAGTACAATACCCCCACAGTTCCTTTAATCTGATATATTTTCGATATATGAGCCAAAGAAGAAAAATAAAAGTCCTTTTCACCCTGAGGTCTCTGAGCTGTGTCTGCCTTGGTGATATTAAGGAAGATTGAAAAGCATTATCTGGGCATACAATGGCTGCTGTCAATTCAGTTGTGCTCTGCTCTGCAGCAAAGGAGCAAGATCGGGAGCTCAGCTGGGGCAGACCTGGGTGTAAGTACTCTTCAAAATCTTTCAGGTACTTTGACTATCCTATTGGTTTGTTAAGGCAGGCAAGATCAATCAAGCACAGATAAGGTAATCAAAGTGATTTCAAAAAGTATTTCAACCCAGGTCTGACTGGCTTGCTGGAGAGAAACTCACTGCAGAAGAACAAGGGAGAGAGGTTTTAAGGGCCAAGATCTCGCTCCCAAGCCCCCTCAAAAACTAAGCCTGAATAGCCTGTCTGGCCTATTGTACCCAAATCACATCATTGTCAATATTCCTGTCTGATACGCAGTGGAAGAGCTCCTCCATGTCTTCTCCTTGTCTGTCTGCCTGTCTGCCTGTCTGCCTGTCTGCCTGTCTGCCTGTCTCCCTGTCTGCCTGTCTGCCTGTCTGCCTGTCTGCCTGTCTGCCTGTCTGCCTGTCTCCCTATCTGCCTGTCTCCCTATCTGCCTGTCTGTCTGTCTGCATATCTGCCTGTCTGCCTGTCTGTCTGCCTTCTGTCCTGCCTGCCTGCCTGCCTGCCTGCCTGCCTGCCTGCCTGCCTGCCTGCCTGCCTGCCTGCCTGCCTGCCTGCCTGCCTGCCTGCCTGTCTGTCTGTCTGTCTGCCTTCCGTCCTGCCCGCTTCCAGAAAATGGTTCTGTAGGCTTCAAAAGGGGAGTGGTTTTAAAACGTATCTATTTCTGCAATGCAATGTCATTTCAGTAGATGATGGAAAGGTCAACCAACCCAAATGATATGCTGAAAGAAATCTGTTTGGCATGCAAGCCAGCTACCCTGACAGCAAGGACAGCAAGCTTTGAAGACAACAAGTTAGCTAATACAGCTTGATTCTCTACATTGTTCAACGATCAATATGCTTATCTATGACAAGGTGATATTCAATCAAAATCATTGCAGCGCTTAGATCCAAATATTCAAATGTCGTGCACTAAGCTGTCTCTATCAATTACGGGGGGCATAGCCTTCATTTCAAGCATAAAATAATCAATAATCAATACTTATGTTTATTCATTAAATCAGGTATGGCCAAGCAAGAAGCAAACTCATGTCTGATATTTAAACACAGCTAGGGACAAGATAAAGACATTTTCTGAACAGATTCCTACAAAGTGAGTCATGGTTGTGATCAGGACAAAATAGAACATCAGGAAAATCACATCAGGAAATCAAATCAGGAAAATCAATGTTGGCTACAGAGATAGATCAGTTTCTATTGTATATGAACGGAGGATACATGTCAAGATAACAAGTCCTGATTAATCAGGATAAATCCCCTCCCTGTGAATATAAGCTATTTTTGATCGCCAACAGACTAAATAAACATCCCTTCAACATCTTCCCCATCCCCTTACATTTCCACATTCAGCCAGAGAGAAGTTAATGAGCTTTTCAACACAAAAAAATAAACAAGTCTGCATATATTTTTCACTGTAATCAGCAAAGTGTAAAAGCTGTCTCCTCATGTGCTCTCCCTATCCCTAATGTAATTAGAATTCATTAAACACAAGTTCAAGGACATCAACGGCTGAGGCGTTTAGTTTGCATCCTAAACATCACATGCAGATCTGGCTCAGTATTTACAAAGCCTTTCAGAGTAGGAGTGCTGATGTCGAATCAGTGTCACACTTTTCATGATGCCTATTGCCCCTAAGCGTCATCAATCTCTGCAATGTTCTACTTACATGGACTGAGACCATGATCCTCACTAGACAGGAAATACTATAGATGGCATGTAATGAGATCATGACTCTCACTAAACAGGAAAGACTACAGAAGTACTGAGACCATGACCCTCAATAGACAGGAAATACTATAGATGGCATGTTCTGAGACCATGACACCCCACTAAACAGGAAATACTATAGATGTACTGAGACCATGACCCTCACTAAACAGGAAATACTATAGATGTACTGAGACCATGACTCTCACTAAACAGGAAATACTATAGATGTACTGAGACCATGACCCTCACTAAACAGGAAATACTATATATGTACTGAGACCATGACCCTCACTAAACAGGAAATACTATAGATGTACTGAGACCATGACCCTCACTAAACAGGAAATACTATAGATGTACTGAGACCATGACCCTCACTAAACAGGAAATACTATAGATGTACTGAGACCATGACCCTCACTAAACAGGAAATACTATAGATGTACTGAGACCATGACCCTCACTAAACAGGAAATACTATAGATGTACTGAGACCATGACCCTCACTAAACAGGAAATACTATAGATGTACTGAGACCATGACTCTCACTAAACAGGAAATACTATAGATGTTCTGAGACCATGACACCCCACTAAACAGGAAATACTATAGATGTACTGAGACCATGACCCTCACTAAACAGGAAATACTATAGATGTACTGAGACCATGACCCTCACTAAACAGGAAATACTATAGATGTACTGAGACCATGACCCTCACTAAACAGGAAATACTATAGATGTACTGAGACCATGACCCTCACTAAACAGGAAATACTATAGATGTACTGAGACCATGACTCTCACTAAACAGGAAATACTATAGATGTTCTGAGACCATGACACCCCACTAAACAGGAAATACTATAGATGTACTGAGACCATGACCCTCACTAAACAGGAAATACTATAGATGTACTGAGACCATGACTCTCACTAAACAGGAAATACTATAGATGTACTGAGACCATGACCCTCACTAAACAGGAAATACTATAGATGTACTGAGACCATGACCCTCACTAAACTAATACTATAGATGTACTGAGACCATGACCCTCACTAAACAGGAAATACTATAGATGTACTGAGACCATGACCCTTACTAAACAGGAAATACTATAGATGTACTGAGACCCTGACTCTCACTAAACAGGAAATACTATAGATGTACTGAGACCATGACCCTCACTAAACAGGGAATACTATAGATGTACTGAGACCATGACTCTCACTAAACAGGAAATACTATAGATGTTCTGAGACCATGACACCCCACTAAACAGGAAATACTATAGATGTACTGAGACCATGACCCTCACTAAACAGGAAATACTATAGATGTACTGAGACCATGACTCTCACTAAACAGGAAATACTATAGATGTACTGAGACCATGACCCTCACTAAACAGGAAATACTATATATGTACTGAGACCATGACCCTCACTAAACAGGAAATACTATAGATGTACTGAGACCATGACCCTCACTAAACAGGAAATACTATAGATGTACTGAGACCATGACCCTCACTAAACAGGAAATACTATAGATGTACTGAGACCATGACCCTCACTAAACAGGAAATACTATAGATGTACTGAGACCATGACTCTCACTAAACAGGAAATACTATAGATGTACTGAGACCATGACCCTCACTAAACAGGAAATACTATAGATGTACTGAGACCATGACTCTCACTAAACAGGAAATACTATAGATGTTCTGAGACCATGACACCCCACTAAACAGGAAATACTATAGATGTACTGAGACCATGACCCTCACTAAACAGGAAATACTATAGATGTACTGAGACCATGACCCTCACTAAACAGGAAATACTATAGATGTACTGAGACCATGACCCTCACTAAACAGGAAATACTATAGATGTACTGAGACCATGACCCTCACTAAACAGGAAATACTATAGATGTACTGAGACCATGACTCTCACTAAACAGGAAATACTATAGATGTTCTGAGACCATGACACCCCACTAAACAGGAAATACTATAGATGTACTGAGACCATGACCCTCACTAAACAGGAAATACTATAGATGTACTGAGACCATGACTCTCACTAAACAGGAAATACTATAGATGTACTGAGACCATGACCCTCACTAAACAGGAAATACTATAGATGTACTGAGACCATGACCCTCACTAAACTAATACTATAGATGTACTGAGACCATGACCCTCACTAAACAGGAAATACTATAGATGTACTGAGACCATGACCCTTACTAAACAGGAAATACTATAGATGTACTGAGACCCTGACTCTCACTAAACAGGAAATACTATAGATGTACTGAGACCATGACCCTCACTAAACAGGGAATACTATAGATGTACTGAGACCATGACTCTCACTAAACAGGAAATACTATAGATGTTCTGAGACCATGACACCCCACTAAACAGGAAATACTATAGATGTACTGAGACCATGACCCTCACTAAACAGGAAATACTATAGATGTACTGAGACCATGACTCTCACTAAACAGGAAATACTATAGATGTACTGAGACCATGACCCTCACTAAACAGGAAATACTATAGATGTACTGAGACCATGACCCTCACTAAACTAATACTATAGATGTACTGAGACCATGACCCTCACTAAACAGGAAATACTATAGATGTACTGAGACCATGACCCTTACTAGACAGGAAATACTATAGATGTACTGAGACCATGACTCTCACTAAACAGGAAATACTATAGATGTACTGAGACCATGACCCTCACTAAACAGGGAATACTATAGATGTACTGAGACCATGACCCTCACTAAACAGGAAATACTATAGATGTACTGAGACCATGACCCTCACTAAACTAATACTATAGATGTACTGAGACCGTGACCCTCACTAAACAGGAAATACTATAGATGTTCTGAGACCATGACACCCCACTAAACAGGAAATACTATAGATGTACTGAGACCATGACACCCCACTAAACAGGAAATACTATAGATGTACTGAGACCATGACCCTCACTAAACAGGGAATACTATAGATGTACTGAGACCATGACCCTCACTAAACAGGGAATACTATAGATGTACTGAGACCGTGACCCTCACTAAACAGGAAATACTATAGATGTACTGAGACCATGACCCTCACTAAACAGGAAATACTATAGATGGCACGCTCGAGTCAGAGGACTAACAATGTCAAACTCATATTGTGTTATTAACCTCATAAAGGCTACATAACACTTATCGTAATGTTATTACAATGGCATAACATGTCATAAATGATCATGAAAGCGTCATAGCCACTCATGACATAAATGGTTGTCAAAGCTACATAGCCATGATGCACCCCTTTACTTAGATCACAAAGTTAACAAGACGATATTGCAAATAGTGTGGACATGTCTCACCATAGACCTCGTTATTTTCACATACTGATCCCCACAACAAAAGGCAAAAGCAGTGGACTATCACTATGCAACACATGCAGATACTGGCTGCCAGAGTAGGTCTGTACAGGATTAACAAGACGTCTTCATTGTTGCTGTTGACAATGATGCTGCTTGTGTCACTACGTTTTTAGCTTGGTGTGGTTGTAAATATAGTGATTACCTGTTCTTGTACCAGATTGACTGGGCCATAACAAGCTTGTCTGTAAATCTCCACATTGTCCTGACATCACCGGTGTACATTAATATTTATGCACTATGGTACCAGATTACAGTTCACTCCACAGAAGGACAAAGCAACACATTTAGATGTGTGACTACAGTATATTTTCTGCAGTGGATATGTGACTTCAGTTTGTTTTCTGTGGTGGATGTGTGACTACAGTATGTTTTCTGTGGTGATATGTGACTACAGTATGTTTTCTGCAGTGGACCTGTGACTACAGTATGTTTTCTCTGGTGGATGTGTGACTACAGTATGTTTTCTGTGGTGATATGTGACTACAGTATGTTTTCTGTGGTGGATGTGTGACTACAGTATGTTTTCTGTGGTGGATGTGTGACTACAGTATGTTTTCTGTGGTGGATGTGTGACTACAGTATGTTTTCTGTGGTGGATGTGTGACTACAGTATGTTTTCTGTGGTGGATGTGTGACTACAGTATGTTTTCTCTGGTGGATGTGTGACTACAGTATGTTTTCTGTGGTGGATGTGTGACTACAGTATGTTTTCTGTGGTGATATGTGACTACAGTATGTTTTCTGTGGTGGATGTGTGACTACAGTATGTTTTCTGTGGTGATATGTGATTACAGTATGTTTTCTGTGGTGGATCTGTGACTACAGTATGTTTTCTGTGATGGATGTGTGACTACAGTATGTTTTCTGTGGTGGATGTGTGACTACAGTATGTTTTCTGTGGTGGATGTGTGACTACAGTATATTTTCTGTGGTGGATGTGTGACTACAGTATGTTTTCTGTGATGGATGTGTGACTACAGTATGTTTTCTGTGATGGATGTGTGACTACAGTATGTTTTCTGTGGTGGATGTATGACTACAGTATGTTTTCTGTGGTGGATGTGTGACTACAGTATGTTTTCTGTGGTGGATCTGTGACTACAGTATGTTTTCTGTGGTGGATCTGTGACTACAGTTTGTTTTCTGTGGTGGATCTGTGACTACAGTTTGTTTTCTGTGGTGGATCTGTGACTACAGTTTGTTTTCTGTGGTGGATGTGTGACTACAGTATGTTTTCTGTGGTGGATCTGTGACTACAGTATGTTTTCTGTGGTGGATCTGTGACTATTGTTTGTTTTCTCTGGTGGATGTGTGACTACAGTATGTTTTCTGTGGTGGATCTGTGACTACAGTTTGTTTTCTGTGGTGGATCTGTGACTATTGTTTGTTTTCTCTGGTGGATGTGTGACTACAGTTTGTTTTCTGTGGTGGATCTGTGACTACAGTATGTTTTATGTGGTGGATCTTTGACTACAGTTTGTTTTCTGTGGTGGATGTGTGACTACAGTTTGTTTTCTGTGGTGGATCTGTGACTACAGTATGTTTTCTCTGGTGGATGTGTGACTACAGTTTGTTTTCTGTGGTGGATCTGTGACTACAGTTTGTTTTCTGTGGTGGATCTGTGACTGTTGTTTGTTTTCTCTGGTGGATGTGTGACTACAGTATGTTTTCAGTGGTGGATGTGTGACTACAGCATGTTTTCTGTGGTGGATGTGTGACTACAGTACATTTACTGCGGTGGAACACAGAGAAGAAAGGACGCTATGAACAAAAGCCACTTTGTCAAGCTTTGGAGGCAGGTTGTTTAGATCAATTTCAGCGGCTCTCGGTTGGGACTGCTAACACAACAATAAAGATGGGTACACCACACTACGCACTCTGCAATTCTTCATTTCCTATCTCTGTCCTTTTCATTTTCTCACATTTTAAAGCACCACATTTTTACTTGTTAGTCGCCATGCTAATTTCCCTAGGTTTTGCCTATCTCCCCTGCTGTGAACCCCCATGGGTAGTGGCAGTAGGCCAGCAGGCCTCACAGCTCCCTCTATAATGCTAGAGGAAATTGAACTATATAGAACCAAAAAGGGTCTAATGGGTCTCAAAAAGGTTCTAGGACCACAAAGCACCCTTGTGTGTACTTCAGGCTGCTGCATCCAGCTAGGGACTTTGTGTAAGAAATAGTGCTATATAGAAACCAAAAAGGGTTCAGTGGCTCACTTCATAAAATATATGGCCTTAAAACACGGTTCTATATAGAACCAAAAAGGGTTCAGTGGCTCACTTCATAAAATATATGGCCCTAAAACACGGTTCTATATAGAACCAAAAAGGGTTCAGTGGCTCGCTTCATACAGTATATGGCCCTAACACACCTCTATATAGAGCCAAAAAGGGTTCAGTGGCTCGCTTCATATAGTATATGTCCCTAACACGCCTCTATATAGAACCACAAAGGGTTCAGTGGCTCACTTCATACACTATATGGCCCTAACATGCCTCTATATAGAACCAAAAAGGGTTCAGTGGCTCACTTCATACAGTATATGGCCCTAACATGCCTCTATATAGAACCAAAAAGGGTTCAGTGGCTCACTTCATACAGTATATGGCCCTAACATGGTTCTACATGGAACTGCAAAACATCCTTATTTGTAGCAGTGCTGCAGCCAACTATAGGGACTTTAGGTAACCATTGATTTCCTTATGGAAATGCACACAGCGCCCATCCTCTTCTAGAAAGTGCTGTGCATGTCTGAATATAGCAGCAACACAGACAGATATAGGATGTATACCCAGCAGAAGTATTGGCAGGTGATATCAATGATAAGACTGAGAGGATATGGATGGCAGCAGGACAGTTGACTGGCAAATTATTGAAATCTATTTTGATACACTTTACTGTTGTTGTACAGTAAAGATGGTAGTTAAAAGCCTATAATTGAGCCTAAAGGAATACAGATGGTAGTTGAAAACCTATAATTGAGCCTAAAGGAATAAAGATGGTAGTTGAAAACCTATAATTGAGCCTAAAGGAATACAGATGGTAGTTGAAAACCTATAATTGAGACTAAAGGAATACAGATGGTAGTTGAAAACCTATAATTGAGCCTTAAGGAATAAAGGTGGTAGTTGAAAACCTATAATTGAACCTTAAGGAATAAAGATGGTAGTTGAAAACCTCTTTTTTTTATTTTTTTATTTATTTATTTATTTCACCTTTATTTAACCAGGTAGGCAAGTTGAGAACAAGTTCTCATTTACAATTGCGACCTGGCCAAGATAAAGCAAAGCAGTTCGACAACATACAAAAACACAGAGTTACACATGGAGTAAAACAACATACAATCAATGATGCAGTAGAAAAAAATAAGACTATATACAATGTGAGCAAATGATGTGAGATAATGGAGGTAAAGGCAAAAAAATGCCATGGTGGCAAAGTAAATAAAGTATGGCAAGAAAAACACTGGAATGGTAGATTTGTAGTTTGAAGAAAGTTAAAAGTTAAAATATAAATAATATGGTGCAAAGGAGCAAAATAAATAAAATAAATAAATACAGTAGGGGAAAAGGTAGTAGTTTGGGCTCAATTAAAGATGGGCTATGTACAGGTGCAGAGATCTGTGAGCTGCTCTGACAGCTGGTGCTTAAAGCTAGTGAGGGAGATAAGTGTTTCCAGTTTTAGAGATTTTTGTAGTTCGTTCCAGTCATTGGCAGCTGAGAACTGGAAGGAGAGACGACCAAAGGAGGAGTTGGCTTTAGGGGTGACCAGAGAGATATACCTGCTGGAGCGCGTGCTACAGGTGGGTGCTGCTATGGTGACCAGTGAGCGGAGATAAGGGGGGACTTTACCTAGCAGGGTCTTGTAGATGACCTGGAGCCAATGTGTTTGGCGACGATTATGAAGTGAAGGCCAGCCAACGAGAGCATACAGGTCGCAGTGGTGGGTTGTATATGGGGCTTTGGTGACAAAACGGATGGCACTGTGATAGACTGCATCCAGCTTGTTGAGTAGGGTATTGGAGGCTATTTTGTAAATGACATCGCCGAAGTCGAGGATTGGTAGGATGGTCAGTTTTACGAGGGTATGTTTGGCAGCATGAGTGAAGGATGCTTTGTTGCGAAATAGGAAGCCAATTCTAGATTTCACTTTGGATTGGAGATGATTGATGTGAGTCTGGAAGGAGAGTTTACAGTCTAACCAGACACCTAGGTATTTGTAGTTGTCCACAAATTCTAAGTTAGAACCATCCAGAGAAGTTATGCTGGATGGGCGGGCAGGTGCAGGCAGCGATCGGTTGAAGAGCATGCATTTAGTTTTACTTGTGTTTAGGAGCAGTTGGAGACCACGGAAGGAGAGTTGAATGGCATTGAAGCTCGTCTGGAGGGTTGTTAACACAGTGTCCAAAGAAGGGCCAGAAGTATACAGAATGGTGTCGTCTGCGTAGAGGTGGATCAGAGATTCACCAGCAGCAAGAGCGACATCATTTATGTATACAGAGAAAAGAGTTGGCCCAAGAATTGAACCCTGTGGTACCCCCATAGAGACTGCCAGAGGTGCAGACAGTAGGCCCTCCGATTTGACACACTGAACTCTGTCAGAGAAGTAGTTGGTGAACCAGGCGACGCAATCGTTTGAGAAACCAAGGCTACTAAGTCTGCCGATGAGGATGTGGTGATTAACAGAGTCAAAAGCTTTGGCCAGGTCAATGAATACGGCAGCACAGTAATGTTTCTTATCGATGGCGGTTACGATGTCGTTTAGGACCTTGAGCGTGGCTGAGGTGCACCCATGACCAGCTCTGAAACCAGATTGCATAGCGGAGAGGGTGCGGTGGGATTCAAAATAGTCGGTAATCTGTTTGTTGACTTGGCTTTCGAAGACCTTAGAAAGGCAGGGTAGGATGGATATAGGTCTGTAGCAATTTGGGTCAAGAGTGTCACCTCCTTTGAAGAGGGGGATGACAGCAGCTGCTTTCCAATCTATGGGAATCTTAGACGACACGAAAGAGAGGTTGAACAGGCTAGTAATAGGGGTTGCAATAATTTCGGCAGATAATTTTAGAAAGAAAGGGTCCAGATTGTCAAGCCCAGCTGATTTGTAGGGGTCCAGATTTTGCAGCTCTTTCAGAACATCAGCTGAATGGATTTGGGAGAAGGAGAAATGGGGGAGGCTTGGGCGAGTAGCTGTGGGGGGTGCAGTGCTGTTGAATGCAGTAGGGGTAGTTAGGTGGAAAGCATGGCCAGCCGTAGAAAAATGCTTATTGAAATTCTCAATTATAGTGGGCTTATCGGTGGTGACAGAGTTTCCTATCCTCAGTGCAGTGGGCAGTTGGGAGGAGGTGTTCCTATTCTCCATGGACTTTACAATGTCCCAGAACTATAATTGAGCCTTAAGGAATAAAGATGGTCGTTGAAAACCTATAATTGAACCTTAAGGAATAAAGATGGTAGTTGAAATCCTATAATTGAACCTTAAGGAATAAAGATGGTAGTTAAAACCTATAATTGAGCCTAAAGGAATAAAGATGGTAGTTGAAAACCTATAATTGAGCCTTAAGGAATAAAGATGGTAGCTGAAAGCCTAGAATTGAGCCTTAAGAAATAAGGTTAATGTTGTGTCTCTACAACTTTCTAATATCATAAATAACAATAATTGAACTTGATGGAAATTACAGATCCCTACTTTACTGATTATAACTTGTGAGTGAACTTCGGTAGTTCATGTCAACATCATTATGGAGCTATACGGTAGTTTGTCAATAACTGCTATGACTGCTTTTAACTGATTGACAACAGCTTACAACGTATACATATACTGCTTATAACTTTTATATAACTGTTTATAACTGTTGTACAACTGCTTAGCAAGAAGCACATACAGTCCTCTCATACAGCTCAACTCGGCTTCAGTCAGAGCAGCTCCATTGCTAGTTTTGGAAGGCAGCAGTAGACCTATTTGAAGTTTATTTCTGTTATATGACTGCTTACAACGGCCTAAAACTGCTAGTACTGCTTAGCTGCTTCTTAAAGTGTATGCAGTAATTGATTAAACTTGTCTCCAGTCAGAGCAGCTCCAGTTATTGCTAGTTATGGAAGTTGGCAGCAGCAGACCTATTTTAAGTAAGTAGGTCAAAGGAGATGTGGGTAGTATGATTCCCTCCTTCGACTAGTCCTGTAAAATAGTCACATCGTACCACTTCAACTGGTATAAGTAGATCTCCTGACGCTAGGGATCCACTCAACTAGTATAAGTAGATCTCCTGACGCTAGGGATCCACTCAACTAGTATAAGTAGATCTCCTGGCGCTAGGGATCCACTCAACTGGTATAAGTAGGTCTCCTGACACTAGGGATCCACTCAACTAGTATAAGTAGATCTCCTGACGCTAGGGATCCACTCAACTAGTATAAGTAGATCTCCTGGCGCTAGGGATCCACTCAACTAGTATAAGTAGATCTCCTGACGCTAGGGATCCACTCAACTGGTATAAGTAGATCTCCTGGCGCTAGGGATCCACTCAACTAGTATAAGTAGATCTGCTGACGCTAGGGATCCACTCAACTAGTATAAGTAGATCTCCTGGCGCTAGGGATCCACTCAACTAGTATAAGTAGGTCTCTTGACGCTAGGGATCCACTCAACTAGTATAAGTAGATCTCCTGACGCTAGGGATCCACTCAACTAGTATAAGTAGATCTCCTGGCACTAGGGATCCACTCAACTAGTATAAGTAGATCTCCTGGCGCTAGGGATCCACTCAACTAGTATAAGTAGGTCTCTTGACGCTAGGGATCCACTCAACTAGTATAAGTAGATCTCCTGACGCTAGGGATCCACTCAACTGGTATAAGTAGGTCTCTTGACGCTAGGGATCCACTCAACTAGTATAAGTAGATCTCCTGGCGCTAGGGATCCACTCAACTAGTATAAGTAGGTCTCCTGACACTAGGGATCCACTCAACTAGTATAAGTAGATCTCCTGGCGCTAGGGATCCACTCAACTAGTATAAGTAGGTCTCCTGACACTAGGGATGCACTCAACTTGTATAAGTAGATCTCCTGGCGCTAGTGATCCACTCAATGCAATTAGCTACTTGAGTTGGAAATATGGAGGTAAAAATGGCTGCTGTCAGAGAGAGAGGGAGAGAGAGAGATCTATTCTGCTTAGCCACGGTTGACCTATGGCATGACTGCTATTACAAGGAATCATATCAAATCAATTTTACTGAGAGCTTCTTACAAAATAATTAGTCACAAACTGCTTAAAAAAGAAAGAACTGCCAGTGACATTACTGAAGCACAGCTGTTGGGGAAGACACAAATATCAAAACAGTACTCATTTAAATTCACTGTAAACAATAATAATACATGTATCAATATTGTGGAAAGCTCCACTGTTTTCATGTAATCTATTGTAAATATCTGTACCGTATGCATACAGACATGTAAACAGCCACTGTTAATGAGCCCAGACAAGGCTCTGCATGGTTGTATTTAGAAGTTAAAGTAACTGCGCAGTGTGTCCACATTTCAATGACATGTAACTTAGAATTCATTACAATATTAGTGAAATTGTTTTAGTGTAGGACGAGTCAACAGCATTATTTGGGTATGCTTTAACAGAATGTAAACTTTAAAAAGTCCGATTTTCACTGGACACTTGCTCTAATGCAAAATGCAATACATTCATTTGAAGTTGGAGCAGTCAGCATTTTGGGTGTCTCTAAAGCGTCCCACAGAGACTGCTCTCATTATATGACGATTTCAATCATTCATTGTGAATGTCCCTTCCAATGACTTTCCTAATCCTGTATCTCCCTGTTTCTCTATAAGATCTTAAACCTAGAAACGTCCTATTCTATACATTCAGCCTTCTGTTTCTCCATCACATCTGAGACCTAGAAACGGTTCTACATTATATACAGTCCTCTTCAGTGACCGCCTCAAAGTTTATCAGAGCAGCTGACCAAATAACGTAAGATTTTACTTCTGTGTTACAGCGATTAATCAGATATCAACACACACACACACACACACGGGCATGTGCTCATGCCTGCATGCACGCACACACGCACGCACACTCACACATACGCACACACACTGCCAGCCCCCCTCTCCCCCACCCACACACACACATACACACGTACATACAGTACACTCCCAACCAGCAGAGAGATCCCTGCTTGGTTTTTATCCTCCTCATCCTAAGACTGTGAGACACAGCACAACTGAAGACGAATCAATCTGAAGATTTCTCTCTCATTATATTGTTCTCCCTGTGCCAAGTTACAGCACACTTATTCACTGCTGTGCCTCTCTCTCTCTCTCTCTCTCCCCATCTCTCTCTCTGTCTGTCTTTCTCTCTGTCCCTCTCTCTATGTCTCTTTCCCCGTCTCTCTGTCTCTGTCCCCGTCTCTCTGTCTTTCCGTCTTTCTCTCTGTCCCCGTCTCTCTCTCTCTCTCTCTCTGTCGTCCCTTTTGCCCTGATTTCTCCTTCCTGTTTTCATCATCCAAGCTGGTCTGGTGATGTGAATGATTAATGACATTCCCAAATTTCCCAACGCCTGGGAGCACGGATCAAGTGGTATCTGCTATGCCTTAATGACTTAACTGTAGCTAGCTCTGGGAGATCGGGGAGCACAGGGAGACTGGGAATCCCAGTGTCCAATAGGCTACAATGCAATAGGCTAGCTGCTACTCGTCAGTCAGATAGGATGGGGTGGGAAATCATGTCTCTTCCTTCTAAAGGCTCTCTCCCTATAGGCAGAGCTACAAGGACTTTGTTTCTATAGTGAAGCCTGTATTTCATCAGGGAGATGTCCTGCCAATAACAATAACCCTGAGTGATGAGGGAATGAGAATGAGATGAGCAGTGGACGGCTCACACAGCATTAATATTAACCTAAATAATGTCTACCTGTCTGCCTGTCTTTCTGTCTGCCTGCCTGTCTGCCTGTCTGTCCACCATTGGTATTCTTGGAATTTGTTTACCAGGGACATTGTTCTCCACTCGCAGACATATTAGCAGTCTATTTCTATATATATAATACATGCCACTGATATTGTGTTTCTTTTCATTTTATTTTTTACTTTAGTTTATTTAGTAAATACTATTTATTGAACTGCATTGTTGGTTAATAACCTCTTTGGGATAGGGGGCAGTATTTTCACGTCCAGATGAAAAGCGTGCCCAAAGTAAACTGCCTGCTACTCAGGCCCAGAAGCTAGGATATGCATATAATTTGGATTTGGATTTGGATTTGGATAGAAAACACTCTAAAGTTTCTAAAACTGTTAAAATAATGTCTGTGAGTATAACAGAACTTATTTGGCAGGCAAAACCCCGAGGACAAACCATCCAGGAATTTTTTTGTTGTTGAGTTCACTGTGTTTCTATTGGTTTTCTATGGGAAACTAGATTTATGAGGCACCTGGTTGCAGTTCCTATGGCTTCCACTAGATGTCAACAGTCTTTAGAAATTGGTTGTTTTTCCTTTGAGAAATTAAGAAGTACAGCTAGTCAGTATGAGTGTCAAGCCAAGTGGACTCTTTTGCTTGGTGCGCGCCACCTGTAGCTCGGTTCACTTTGATTTTATCCGCTATTGAACACAGTATATTCCGTCTTAAATTTGATCGATTTACGTTTTAGGATACCTAAAGTTGGATTAGGAAAGTTGTTTGAAATGTTTGGACCAAGTTTACAGGTAACTTATTAGATCATTTGTAGTCATGTTGGGCGAATTGGAACCGGTGTTTTTCTGAATCAAATGCGCCAAATAAATAGACATTTTGGGGATATAAAGAAGAAGTTTTTCGAACAAAAGGACCATTTGTGATGTTTCTGGGACATATTGGAGTGCCAACAGAAGAAGATCTTCAAAGGCAAGGCATGAATTATATCGTTATTTCTAACTTCGTGTCGCACCTGCTTGGTTGAAATATGATTTTCATGTGTTTGTATGATGGGGTGCTGTCCTCAGATAATCGCATGGTTTGCTTTTGCCGTAAAGCCTTTTTGAAATCTGACATGGTGGCTGGATTAACAAGAAGTTAAGCTTTATTTTGGTGTATTGCACTTGTGATATTATGAATTTCGCACTCTGCAATTTCACCGCTAGCGGAACATCTAGCCGTAACAGGTTTTAAGGGCTTGTAAGCAAGCATTCCTCAGCAAGGTCTACACCTGTTGTACACGGTGCATGTGACAAATACAATTTGATTTGATATTAGCAGTCTATTTTTATATCTAATACATGATACTGATATTAGCAGTCTATTTTTATATCTAATAAGTGATACTGATATTAGCAGTCTATATATAATACATGATACTGATATTAGTAGTCTATATATAATACATGATACTGATATTAGCAGTCTATATCTAATACATGATGCTGATATTAGCAGTCTATATATAATACATGGTACTGATATTAGTAGTCTATATCTAATATATGATACTGATATTAGCAGTCTATATCTAATACTGATATTAGCTGTCTATATCTAATACATTATACTGATATTAGCCATCTATATCTAATAGATGATACTGATATTAGCAGTCTATATCTAATACTGATATTAGCTGTCTATATCTAATACATTATACTGATATTAGCCATCTATATCTAATAGATTATACTGATATTAGTAGTCTATATCTATATCTAATACATGATACTGATATTACCCATCTATATCTAATACATGATACTGATATTAGTAGTCTATATCTAATACATTATACTGATATTAGCAGTCTATATAAAATACATGATACTGATATTAGTATCCTATATATAATACATGATACTGATATTAGCAGTCTATATCTAATACATGATACGGATATTAGCAGTCTATATCCAATACTGATATTAGCAGTCTATATAAAATACATGATACTGATATTAGTATCCTATATATAATACATGATACTGATATTAGCAGTCTATATCTATATTTAATACATGATACTCATATTAGCAGTCTATATCTAATACATGATACGGATATTAGCAGTCTATATCTAATACTGATATTAGCTGTCTATATCTAATACATGATACTGATATTAGCAGTCTATATCTAATACATGATACGGATATTAGCAGTCTATATCTAATACTGATATTAGCTGTCTATATATAATACATGATACTGATATTAGCAGTCTATATCTAATACATGATACGGATATTAGCAGTCTATATCTAATGCTGATATTAGCTGTCTATATCTAATGCATGATACTGATATTAGCAGTCTATATCTATATATAATACATGATACTGATATTAGCAGTCTATATCTAATACATGATACGGATATTAGCAGTCTATATCTAATGCTGATATTAGCAGTCTATATCTAATGCATGATACTGATATTAGTAGTCTATATATAATACATGGTACTGATATTAGCTGTCTATATCTAATACATGATACTGATATTAGCAGTCTATATCTAATACATGATACTGATATTAGTAGTATATATAATACATGATACTGATATTAGCAGTCTATATATAATACATGATACTGATATTAGCAGTATATATATAATACATGATACTGATATTAGCAGTCTATTTATAATACATGATACTGATATTAGTAGTCTATATATAATACATGATACTGATATTAGCAGTCTATATATAAAACATGATACTGATATCAGCAGTCTATATATAATACATGATACGGATATTAGCAGTCTATATCTATATCTAATACATGATACTGATATTAGCAGTCTATATATAATACATGATACTGATATCAGCAGTCTAGATTTAATACATGATACTGATATTAGCAGTCTATATATAATACATGATACTGATATCAGCAGTCTATATATAATACATGGTACTGATATTAGTAGTCTATATCTAATACATGATACTGATATTAGCAGTCTATATCTAATACATGATACGGATATTAGCAGTCTATATCTAATACTGATATTAGCTGTCTATATCTAATACATGATACTGATATTAGTAGTCTATATCTAATACATGATACGGATATTAGCAGTCTATATATAATACATTATACTGATATTAGCAGTCTATATCTAATACATGATACGGATATTAGCAGTCTATATATAATACATGATACTGATATTAGCAGTCTATATATAATACATGATACTGATATTAGCAGTCTATATCTAATACATGATACGGATATTAGCAGTCTATATCTAATACTGATATTAGCTGTCTATATCTAATACATGATACTGATATTAGTAGTCTATATCTAATACATGATACGGATATTAGCAGTCTATATATAATACATTATACTGATATTAGCAGTCTATATCTAATACATGATACGGATATTAGCAGTCTATATATAATACATGATACTGATATTAGCAGTCTATATATAATACATGATACTGATATTAGCAGTCTATATCTAATACATGATACGGATATTAGCAGTCTATATATAATACATGATACTGATATTAGCAGTCTATATCTAATACATGATATGGATATTAGCAGTCTATATCTATATCTAATACATGATACTGATATTATCAGTCTATATATAATACATGATACTGATGTTAGCAGTCTATATATAATACATGATACTGATATTAGCAGTCTATATATAATACATGATACTGATATTAGTAGTCTATATATAATACATGATACGGATATTAGCAGTCTATATATAATACATGGTACTGATATTAGCCATCTATATATAATACATGATACTGATATTAGCAGTCTATATATAATACATGGTACTGATATTAGCCATCTATATATAATACATGATACTGATATTAGTAGTCTATATATAATACATGGTACTGATATTAGTAGTCTATATATAATACATGATACTGATATTAGTAGTCTAAATATAATACATGGTACTGATATTAGCAGTCTATATCTATATCTTGAATACAGGTTGACACTTATAACATCTTACTTGTGTAACCTGTTGAGGCACTCGGCAAGCAATGTGTTGCCAAGAAATTCCTTCACATCAGAATTGAACGAGGTTGCATTCATCATTAATTGTCAGCAGAACACATAGAGATAAATACATTATCTGTCACTAAAGGAGGGTGCCAATTCAAATAATTAGTTTGTGATTTCTTTTGCGTACGTAAGTAATATGCCTTATTTGTAAAGTGTATGGCAGATAGCCAATAGAGAATCATCTCAGACGGTCAAGGTACATGTATTTCAATTACAGTTATTTCATGCATTCCAAAATAAACATGAAAAAGAAAATGTTTTTTATCAAGCAAACTATTTGAATGCGAGGGCTTTTAAAAACCCTAAGTGTATTCGTAATTAAATGTAAAGAAGGAACAGTTTCTTGTTACCAAGCAACCGACTCTACAAATGTGCATTCCATCCTGGTTCTCTATGAAAGACGGACCAAGAGAATGGAGGCTCCTTGTCTGTTCATTCTCCCAACCCCCAATCCCCTGTTTGTGGGGGGTAGATGAGTGGGAATAGGGGACCACAGATCAAGCCTTAAAAACAAGGAGCGCTTGAATTTGCTTTAATGAGGACTTGGCCAATTGAGAGGCAGCATCCAAGAGAGGAGAGGCAGCTCGAATGTTGATGTGACTTGAATCAAGAGAAGTTGGCCCTGTGTCTGTGTCGCTGGGCTGAGTTGGGCCATAAATCCTTTGCAAGTGTTTGGGAGTAATAGAGAGAGAGAGAGAGAGAGAGAGAATGGGCGAAAGAGAGAGAAAGGCAGAGAAAAAAGAGAGAGAGAGAGAAAGCGAGAGAGAAAAAGCAAGAGACCGGGAGAAAGAGAGCAAGAGAGAGAAAGGCAGAGAAAGAGAAAGCGAGAAAGCAATTTAGAAATAGCGAGAGAGCGTAGGAAAGAGAGAGAAAGAGAGAGATGAGACTGGGTGGAGGTGAGACTGGCTGGAGGGGAAGGATTTTGGACACCATCCTACAAACAGGGTCTGCAAACTGCAAAGTCCAGAAGGGGATCTATACTGTGAGCAGCCAACTAGAGCTAAGGCAGAGAGAATGACCAGCCTGGTCCCAGATCTGTTTCTATTGTCTTGGACTGACAATGACCATAGGAGTTGGCAAGACAACACAAACAGATCTAGGACCAGGCTAAAAGGAAGACAGCTCTGTTTTCTTTCTGTCTGTTCTGTTTACTTTCAGGGAAGTATGAGCATTGCTATGAATTTTAATAAAGGTCCATTGATTGAAAAGTGCATAGAACAACTCAGCAAAGTTCCCCCAAAGTCAAAGGTCTTTGATGATATCCAACGCGGCTCAATACAGCTGAAATCATAGGCTATGAAAAATGGAAAGAACTAAGACTGAGACTGAACCCTAACACGGTTATAAAACGGCTGTGTGGACTGGGCTAAAGACTGCCCACAGACGTTGTGTTACCCACTAGCTAAGATTGAAATTAGCTTGGTTCTTTATTGATATATTGTTACACCTCTATAATGATCTCCATAGCTATGAATCTGATTCTGTGGACTGTGGAGGGAATTTTACCGAGCCACAGCAGCTTGGCATCATGAAATGGACTGTATGGTCTACAAAGCACCAACAATCATGTTTTCCCTTGAGCATTATGAGATAAATAATACCGCAGGACAGCAACAGTAAACAGCAAACAACTGTCTTTTGGCTTGTTGTTCACAGAGAAGTGAGTGGGCATATTAGTGAGTAGGTGTCCGGATATGGCACTGCCTGCCCTTTCCCTCCCCACCCGGTCCGCTGCCCACCCACACACATGAGAGATATTACTTTTGCAAGTGGATGTTTACGTGTGTGTGTCAAGTTCATTTGAGTTCAGCAGCGGGAGGGGAAACGCATGACAGAGCCACCCACCTTCTCTGTTGCTTGATGGGCCCTCTGCATGACAGACATTTGAGACATGAAATGCTTCTGAATAATGTAAGCCAGCTTTGGCCGCAATCTCTCAGTCACACACACACACACACACACACACACACACACACACACACACACACACACACACACACACACACACACACACACACACACACACACACACACACACACACACACACACACACACACACACACACACACACAGATGCACATACACACATTGTCAAACCCGCAGATGCAGAGGAGAGGAGGATGGATACATCCTATCACAGATGGATCAACGTTCTAAAGCCTTTTCAATAGAATCAGAATATTCAGTGTTCTAAATAAATCAACTGCTTCTTGTTTGGAGCTGCCCCATGGATTTAAGATTACATTATAATAGGGATCACCCACTCACTGGATACGTTCCAAATGGCATCCTATTCCCTATATAGTGCACTATGCCCTATGGTCCCTAGTCAAAAGTAGTGCAATATATAGGGAATAATGTGCCATTTGGAACATAACCAATCTCTCTAGCTACAGTGCCTTCAGAAAGTATTCATACCCCTTTACCTACTCCACATTTTGTTGTGTTGAGGCCACAATTCAAAATAGATTAAACATATTTTTTTCCTCACAAATCTGCACACAATACCCCATAATGACAAAGTAAAAATGGGTTTTTAGAAATGTAAGAACATTTGTTGAAAATTATATACAGAAATATCTCATTTACATAAGTATTCACACCCGAGTCAATACTTTGTAGAAGCACGATTGGCAACGATTACAGTGAGTCTTTCTGGGTAAGTCTCTAAGAGCTTTCCACACCTGGATTGTGCAACATATGCCCATTATGCTTTTCAATATTCTTCAAGCTCTGTCAATGTCACACCCTGATCTGTTTCACCTGTCTTGTGACTGTCTCCACCCCCTCCAGATGTTGCTTATTATCCCTAGTGTATATATCCCTGTGTTTCCTGTCTCTCTGTGCCAGTTCGTCTTGTATGTTTTTCAAGTCAACCAGCGTTTTCCCCGTTCTCCTGCTTCTGTTCTCTTTTGCTAGTCCTCCCGGTTTTTGACCCTTGCCTGTTTTCTGTACTTCGTACCCGCCTGCCTGACCATTCTCTTGCCTACCCATTTTGGATTGTTTAATAAATATCAAGACTCAAACCATCTGTCTCCCGTGTCTGCATCTGGGTCTCGCCTTGTGCCCTTATAGTACGAACTGGCCATGACAGACCCAGCAGACTTGGACCAGCTTCGCCATGCTGTTAACCAACAGGGAGCCACCATTGGGAGGCATGAAGAGTTACTACAGGACCTTTTGGAAGGGCTTTGTTTCCTGACGGAACGCCACGACCAAGGGTTTAAGGCTATTATGGAGCAAATCAGGCAGTTAGCTGATAGGCAGCTTGCCACCTCTGAGAACCCCCAACCACCCAGTAACTCTTTCCCTATTAGTGGTGAGTTTGTGTACAGCCTACCCCGGCTCCCCGAGAACCCCGCTTACCTCCTCCGGAGCGATATTCTGGGGATCCTGGTACCTGCTGGGGTTTTCTTTCTCAGTGCTCTCTTATTTTTGAGCTACAGCCATCTTCGTTTCCTTCAGACCGATCGAAGATACAGTGAGGGAAAAAAATATTTGATCCCCAGCTGATTTGTACGTTTGCCCACTGACAAAGAAATGATCAGTCTATAATTTTAATGGTAGGTTCATTTGAACAGTGAGAGACGGAATAACAAAAAAATCCAGAAAAACGCATGTCAAAAATGTTAGAAATTGATTTTCATTTTAATGAGGGAAATAAGTATTTGACCCCTCTACAAAACATGACTTAGTACTTGGTGGCAAAACCATTGTTGGCAATCACAGAGGTCAGAGGTTTCTTGAAGTTGGCCACCAGGTTTGCACACATCTCAGGAGGGATTTTGTCCCACTCCTCTTTGCAGATCTTCTCCAAGTCATTAAGGTTTCGAGGCTGACGTTTGGTAACTCGAACCTTCAGCTCCCTCCACAGATTGTCTATGGCATTAAGGTCTGGAGACTGCCTAGGCCACTCCAGGACCTTAATGTGCTTCTTCTTGAGCCACTCCTTTGTTGCCTTGGCTGGGTGCTTTGGGTCATTGTCATGCTGGAATACCCATCAACGACCCATTTTCAATGCCCTGGCAGAGGGAAGGAGGTTCTCACCCAAGATTTGATGGTACATGGCCCCGTTCATCGTCCCTTTGATGCGATGAAGTTGTCCTGTCCCCTTAGCAGAAAAACACCCCCACAGCATAATGTTTCCACCTCCATGTTTGACGGTGGGGATGGTGTTCTTGGGGTCATAGGCAGCATTCCTCCTCCTCCAAACACGGCGAGTTGAGTTGATGCCAAAGAGCTCCATTTTGGTCTCATCTGACCACAACACTTTCACCCAGTTGTCCTCGGAATCATTCAGATGTTCATTGGCAAACTTCAGACAGGCATGTATATGTGCTTTCTTGAGCAGGGGGACCTTGCAGGAACTGCAGGATTTCAGTCCTTCACGGCGTAGTGTGTTACCAATTGTTTTCTTGGTGACTATGGTCCCAGCTGCCTTGAGATCATTGACAAGATCCTCCCGTGTAGTTCTGGGCTGATTCCTCACCGTTCTCATGATCATTGCAACTCCACGAGGTGAGATCTTGCATGGAGCCCCAGGCCGAGGGAGATTGACAGTTCTTTTGTGTTTCTTCCATTTGCGAATAATCGCACCAACTGTTGTCACCTTCTCACCAAGCTACTTGGCGATGGTCTTGTAGCCCATTCCAGCCTTGTGTAGGTCTACAATCTTGTCCCTGACATCATTGGAGAGCTCTTCGGTATTGGCCATGGTGGAGACTTTGGAATCTGATTGATTGATTGCTTCTGTGGACAGGTGTCTTTTATACAGATAACAAGCTGAGATTAAGAGCACTCCCTTTAAGAGTGTGCTCCTAATCTCAGCTCGTTACCTGTATAAAAGACACCTGGGAGCCAGAAATCTTTCTGATTGAGAGGGGGTCAAATACTTATTTCCCTCATTAAAATGCAAATCAATTTATAACATTTTTGACATGCGTTTTTCTGGATTATTTTGTTGTTATTCTGTCTCTCACTGTTCAAATAAACCTACCATTAAAAGTATAGACTGATAATTTCTTTGTCAGTGGACAAACGTACAAAATCAGCAGGGGATCAAATGCTTTTTTCCCTCACTGTGGCGTATATTATTATGCCAATGTCAGGAAGGGCGCTCTCCTGGGCTATGGCAGTTTGGGAGCAACAATCCGACATTTGTCGTCATCTGGAGGATTTCATGGCAGAGGTGAGGAAGTTGTTCGATTCTCTGTAATCCGGGAGAGAGGCGGCCCGAAAACTTCTTGAATTACGTCAAGACTCCCGTAGTGTGGCAGACTACGCTGTTGACTTTCGCACGTTGGCCGCTGAGAGTGCCTGCAATCCGGAGTCTCTTTTCGATACTTTTCTTCACGGGTTATCTGAGGTGGTAAAAGATGACTTAGCTGCTCGGGAATTACCGGTGGACCTCGATTCCCTCATCGCCCTCACCATTAGAATTGATGGACGTCTAAGGGAACGCAGGAGTGAGAGGAGGTCTGGCCTAGGTCACACTCGTTCATCCGCAGTGGCTCGCTCACCTTCGAAGGAATCCAGAAGTCCCCGAAAGCTGTTTTTCCAAGAGCATCTGAAGCCACCCGAGCTCCCTCAAGAATCATCAGCGGTGGGTGAGCCCGATACTCCGCAACTGGCAGAGCTAGGTTATCACCTAGGTAACGTCCACATAGGCTAAGTTCCAACAGTTGTCTGTACTGTGAGCTGAGGGACATTATATAGCCACCTGCCCAGTTAAGAGACCTATTTCTGTAGTAGGTACAAGTACTCTGGTGAGCCAGACTGGGAATGCACTAAATCCCATCAACCACACTGCTTTTTTTGTGATACTACTGTGGGGAGACCAGTCTAAATCTCTCTGGATGCTCATTGACTCTGGGGCGGATGAGCGTTTTATGGACGCTTCCGTAGTTTCTGAATTAGGTATCCCCACTCAACTCCTCTCTGTTCCCATGGACGCTAGAGCACTGGACGGCCGCTCCATTGGTAGAGTTACCCACAGCACTGTTCCTGATAAACTGCGGGTTTCAGGAAATCACAGTGAGGCTATACAGCTTCTCCTCATTGAGTCTCCCCATGTTCCTGTTGTTTGGGGATTTTCTTGGCTCAAAAAACACAACCCCGTTATTGACTGAACCACAAGTTCCAACCTGGGTTGGAATCTGTTCTGCCATTCCCATTGCCTCAAAGCAGCGCAGCCTTCCCTGAGATGGCCTCCTCAGGGCTTAAGTCAAGTCTCGGATTTCTCTGCATTCCCCACAGAGTACCACGACTCCTGGAGGTCTTCAGCAAGGCACGGGCTACTTCTCCTTCCCTGCACCATTGTGCCATTGATCTCCTCCCAGGTGCCACACCACCTTGTGGTAGGCTATATTCTCTATCTGGGCCGGAGACAAAGGCCATAGAGGAGTACATAGAAGAGTCTCTGGCTACTGGGGCCGTCCATCCGTCTGCATCTCCTGCCGGCGCAGGGTTTTTCTTTGTGGAGAAGAAGGACAAGACTCTGCATCTGTGCATTGACTACCGGGGTCTGAATTACATTACGGTTAAGAATCGTTACCCCCTATCACTCATCTCCTCGGCTTTTGAACCTCTGCAGGGGGCCACCATTTTTTCCAAGCTGGAACTTCAGTGCCTACCACCTGGTTCGGATACGCGAAGGAGATGAGTGGAAGACAGCATTCAACACAGCCAGCGGATATTATGAGTACCAGGTCATGCCGTTTGGACTCACCAATGCCCCTGTTGTCTTCCAGGCTCTGGTAAACAATGTGCTCAGGGACATGCTAAACCGTTTTGTGTTCGTCTACCTTGACGACATCCTGTTTTTTTCCCGGTCTGCCCAAGACCATGTTCTTCATGTCAGACAGGTCCTTCAGCGCCTCCTGGAGAACCAATTGTTTGTGAAAGCAGAGAAGTGTGAGTTCCACCGCTCTACAATCTCCTTTCTGAGATATGTCATCGCTGAGGAAAATGTCCAGATCGATCCTGGAAAGGTGAAAGCAGTGGTGGTTTGCCCTCAACATATGTCCAGGGTGCAGTTGCAACATTTCCTGGGTTTTGATAACTTTTACCGATGTTTCATTCGGGGTTACAGCACTCTGGCGGCCACCCTCTCTGCACTCACCTCTCCCAAAGTACCGTTCACGTGGTCTCCAGCTGTCGACAGAGCCTTTGTTGACCAGAAGTATCGGTTCACCACAGCACCCATCCTCATCCATCCGGATTTGTCCCGTCAATTTGTGGTAGAGGTTGATGCTTCTGATGTTGGAGTGGGAGCCATCCTGTCCAAGCAATCTGCCCAGGACCAAAAGCTTCATCCCTGTGCCTTCCCATCACATCGTCTCAATCCTGCGGAGAGGAACTACGATGTAGGCAACAGAGAACTCCTGGCAGTCAAGATGGCGTTGGAAGACTGGAGGCACTGGCTGGAAGGAGCAGAACAGCCATTCCTTGTCTGGACGACCATAAAAATTTGGAATATCTCCGTACAGCAAAGCACCTTAATTCCAGGCAGGCCCGGTGGGCTCCCCTGTTTACAAGATTTAACTTCAGCATTTCCTAAAGCCCAGGGTCCAAGAATGTGAAGCCTGACGCCCTCTCTCGCCAATACAGTTCCTCTGCCAAACCCTCAGTCTCTGAAACCATTCTCCCTACCTCATGCCTTGCAGCCTTAGTGGGTTGGGGTAGTGAGACCCTCGTTCGCAAGGCACAAAGTTCCCAGCCTGGACCTGAAGGGGGCCCGGCTAAATGGTTATTTGTCCCTAACTCAGTCCAGTCCCGGGTCCTGGAAAGGGCTCATTTCTCCAGTCTGATCTGTCATCCCGCCGTACCCTAGCTTTCCTCCGACAACTTTTCTGGTGGCCCACAATGGTTTCTGACGTCTCTGCCTTCGTCCCCGCATGCACGGTGTGTGCCAAGAACAAGATTCCACAGCAAGCTCCTTCTGGCCTTCTTCAGCCCTACCGGTCCCTCATCGTCCCTGGTCTCATATCTCTCTGGATTTTGTCACTGGGCTTCCCCCGTCTGATGGCAACACCATCATTCTGACAGTGAGGGATTTCATCCCTCTCCCCAAACTTCCTTCTGCCAAGGAAATGGCCCATGTCATGGTGCAGCACGTCTTCAGGATCCATGGACTCCCGGTGGATATGGTTTCTGACCGGGGTCCTCAGTTCTTGTCTCTGTTCTGGAAGGCGTTCTGCACCCTTATTGGGGCGTCGGCCAGCCTATCCTCCGGGTTATATCCCCAGTCGAATGGCCAGTCGGAGCAGGCTAACCAGGACCTGGAGACCACCCTAAGATTCCTGGTCTCAACCAACCCCACTACCTGGAGCCGACAACTGGCCTGGGTGGAGTATGCCCGGAACACCCTTCCCTGTTCAGCCACGGGACTCTCCCCTTTTGAGTGCTCCATGGGGTATCAACCTACCCTCGGCCAAGATCATCGTCCGCCGCTGTCGACGTACCTGGAGAAGAGCTCGGGTAGCTCTTCTCAACTCCAGGTCTCTTCAACAAGCAGACCACTGCCAGACTCCAGCTCCGCGCTACCACATTAGGCAGAGGGTATGGCTGTCCACACGGGACCTACCCCTTCAGGTAGAGTCCCACAAACTGTCCCCTCGTTTCATTGGTCCATTTCCCATCTCTAGAGTCCTGAGTTCCACTGATGTCCGTCTCTTGTTACCCCATACCCTTGCCTGTTTTCCGTACCCGCCTGCCTGACCATTCTCTTGCCTACCCCTTTTGGATTGGTTTGAGCCTTGATATTTATTAAACATCTGCCTCCCGTGTCTGCATCTGGGTCTAGCCTTGTGCCCTTATAGTCAAATTGGTTGTTGATCATTGCTAGACAACCATTTGCAGGTCTTGCAATAGATTTTCAAGTAGATTTAAGTCAAAACTGTAACTCTGCCAATCAGAAATATTAAATGTCTTCTTGGTAAGCAACTCCAGTGAAGATTTGACCTCGCGTTTTAGGTTATTGTCCTGCTGAAAGGTGAATTCATTTCAGAGTGTCTGGTGGAAAGAAGACAGAACCAGGTTTCTGTTTCTTTTGTATCCTGAAAAACTCCCCAGTTCTTAACGATTACAAGCATATAAGCATACCCATGACATGATACAGCCAATATTATGCTTGAAAATATGGAAAGTGGTACTCAATAATTCAGAGTATTTAATAGTCACATATATAGGGTTGCAGGTGGGATTGCAGAGTACAGTGAAAATCTTAAGCTCGAACAGTGAAATAAAATAATGAAAATGGTAATAAATAAAAACAACAACAGAAATATAAATAGCACTATATATTTATTTATTTATTTAACCTACATTTAAGTAGGCAAACATATATAAACATAATATAACACCTTGTATTCAGGGCAATTTTATTGCTTTGCCACGACAGGATTCATGTTTTGGAATATTTGTATTCTGTACAGGCTTCCTTCTTTTCACTCTGTCAATTAGGTTAGTATTGTGGAGTAACTACAATGTTGTTGATCCATCCTCAGTTTTATCCTATCACAGCCATTAGACTCTGTAACTGGTTTAAAATCACCATTGGCCTCATGGTGAAATCCTGTAATGGATTCCTTCCTCTCCGGCAAATTAGTTAGGAATGACGCCTGTATCTTTGTAGTGACTGGGTGTATTGATACACCATCCATAGTGTAATTAATAACTTCACCTTGCTCGAAGGGATATTCAATGCCATCTACAAATAGGTGCCCTTCTTTGCATTGGAAAACCTCCCTGGTCTATGTGGTTAAATCTGAGTTTGAAAGTACAGAGATGAGGTAGTCATTCAAAAATCTTGTTAAACTCTATTATTGCACACAGTGTGAGTCTATGCAACTTATTATGTGACATGTTAAGCAAATATTTACTTCTGAACTTATTTAGCCTTGCCATAACAAAGGCGTTGAATAGTTATTGACTCAAGACATTCCAGCTTTGAATTTTTAATGATTTTTTATTTTATTTCGAAAAAAATATAATTCCACTTGACTTTACAGGGTATTGTGTGCAGGCCAGTGAAAAATCTCAATTTAATAATTGTTTAATTCAAGCTGTAACACAACAAAATGTGTAAAAAGTCAAGGGGTGTGAACACTTTCTGAAGGCACTGTACATTACATTCAGCTCATGATGTGACGAACGTCGAGCTAGCTGAACTGTCAACGTCTCTCGGGACTCGGCAGATCCACTTAAACCTCTTCCTCGCATTCATCTAAATGAACACTGTGACAATATGTCAAAACACGCAGGGTGAAATATGATAAATGCCTTGCCCCAACCCATCCATAACGTGCTGTCTGTCCCTGTATTCATGGTGCTGGTAGTGGGCCAAAGGGAAGTGACATGGTTCCTGCATAGGGAAACAAGCAGACACTGAAGAGGACCATCAGAGAACACAAAGGTGACCTAGGAGGTTTGAAAGAGAAGAAACAGGCACGGAGGGATGGTCAGACGGATACACACACACACCGCTCACACGCACGCACGCACACGCACACACAAACACACATGCAAATACAAATTGGAGTCAAGAGTAAGTTTTAACAAAAGGGTGAAGCATATTGAAGGACATGGACATGAATTAGGACATAGAAGATCTGGGAAAACTCAAAGATGACCTTGAGACATCAGATACTGTATGCTGTCCGGCAACAGATTCCTGCATTCTCTTACTCCGATTCTCTATCACTTCCTCTTTCACTCTTTCGTGACGTTTAACATGACGTTCGTCACGTATTCCTTCACTCTTTCTATCACTGATTCTGTCTACGACTTACACCCCCCCCCCCCCCGCCTGCCAGTAGAACATAGGAACAGCTAAATCAAATGAAATGTACTTGTCACGTGCACAGGATACAGCAGGTGTAAACGGTACGGTGAAATGCTTATTGCAAGCTCTTCCTCAGCAGTGCAGTATCAATGTAGTGAATGATGGGAGCAGAGCAAAGCACACCATTCAGCCCATCCAGGTTTGAACTCTGCTCAACCTGCTGCCAGGGACAGAGATGACTGTGACCTGCTGCCAGGGACAGAAATGACTGTGACCTGCTGCCAGGGACAGAGATGACTGTGACCTGCTGCCAGGGACAGAGAGGACTGTGACCTGCTGCCAGGGACAGAGACGACTGTGACCTGCTGCCAGGGACAGAGACGACTGTGACCTGCTGCCAGGGACAGAGACGACTGTAACCTGCTGCCAGGGACAGAGACGACTGTGACCTGCTGCCAGGGACAGAGACGACTGTGACCTGCTGCCAGGGACAGAGACGACTGTAACCTGCTGCCAGGGACAGAGATGACTGTGACCTGCTGCCAGGGACAGAGACGACTGTAACCTGCTGCCACGGACAGAGACGACTGTAACCTGCTGCCAGGGACAGAGATGACTGTGACCTGCTGCCAGGGACAGAGAGACGACTGTAACCTGCTGCCAGGGACAGAGAGACGACTGTAACCTGCTGCCAGGGACAGAGACGACTGTAACCTGCTGCCACGGACAGAGACGACTGTAACCTGCTGCCACGGATCGTGATACAATAGAATCTAATATAAAAATAATATAAAATAATATTCTGTAAAAGATTGCAGTCAAAAGAATAAGCCTTGACATTTCTGTCAAGAGTTTCTCTGGACCAGGTTTTAAAATGTATCACAGTATTTGTAATGAAGAGTCTGCTGTATCTCTGGGCTCTTTCAAGACAAGGTTGAAACAACAGATGGTTATTGTTGGTTTGAAAAGTTACGATTGTCTTCCTGCAAAGCCTTTCAGCACTAATACAATATCATTAACTAGGAAGACACAAAAGGAATATGAAATCTGTGATTAACAGACCTAACATGGAGAAAGGAGGGACAGATAGCACATGGGTTGAGTTCCACATGGCATCCTATTCCCTATGCAGTGCACTACTTTTGACCAGGACCCATAGAACACATAGGGCTCTGTTCAAAAGTAGAGCACTACGGTATGTAGAGAACAGGGCGCCATTTGAGATGCAGACATATAGCGAGATCTGTTGTTTTCCATTTAAACAGAATTAATGAAGGTATTTAAATATTGAACTGCCTTTATAATTAGAACGGCTGGAAGACTCTTTGAAGTGAGGAGATTAAAGTTGTGCGGTCACGCCGGCCCATGCTATGTTGCTAACAAATCCCAACCGAGTTGCAGGGGGAATGTCAGAGGATTTCACTCAGTGTTTATAAGACGTTTGAGCAATGTGCATTAGCTACAATCCTCTTTAAATAATGGTCATAAATTGAAGGTGAATGTTTGGATGATTCTACACCGTGTTTATAAGATGTTTAAACAATGAACATCGAGCCTAACGCAGTATAATCCTCTTTAAATAATGGTACATTTGGATACTAATATGGACATTCATCCACACTGACATGGGAAGAATTGGCTTATAGTTGCAGAACAACAGCTGGGTGGCCTAGATTGTAATGTATTCCGTATCTGTAGACTCCAATACAAACTCTAAGTCTGATTCAGTGCAAACATGCTATGAATAAAGAATGGATTTTTTTTAGAATGGTTATGCTGCTATGGGCAAAAACAAAACATCAAGCTCTCTCAGTACCTTGCTGCTTCATAATAATCAGATTCTACATTTGCCAGTTGCTTCTTTGCGAGGTACAAAAACGAGCGACAGAGGTTACTGTACATACTGTAGGGTCACTGTCCTCTTTCAGGACAAGGTGGCTCTTTCCTAATTCCTCTTTCCTCGATGGCTTGCGTCCTCTCCTCGCCTTCCTCTCAAACAGCATTTAAGGAGAAGATCCTGTGTGTGTGTGTGTGTGTGTGTAAATGTGTGTGCGTTTGCGTGTGCGTGTGCGTGCGTGCGTGTGTGTGTGTGCGTGTGTGTAAATGTGTGTGCGTTTGCGTGTGCGTGTGCGTGCGTGCGTGTGTGTGCGTTTGCGTGTGCGTGCGTGCGTGTGCGTGCGTGCGTGTGTGTGTGTGCGTGTGTGTGTGCGTGTGTGTGCGTGTGTGTGTGTGTGTTTGTGTGTGTGTGTGTGTGTGTGTGTGTGTGTGTGTGTGTGTGTGTGTGTGTGTGTGTGTGTGTGTGTGTGTGTGTGTGTGTGTGTGTGTGTGTGTGTGTGTGTGTGCTGCTCCTTCCTCAGTTTCAGGCGTCTATGGTAATCATGTGTAAAGCCTGTGGCCGTATGGGAGACAGAACAGAACTCCCAGATGACTCAGGTGTACGGTGGTGATGAGAGTCACAGTAGAGAGATGAAGACTGTTGCTGCCTCTACTGCTGCTGCTGCTGCTGCTGCTACTGCAGTCACAACGACGTCACCAGAGCTAAGGGACATGCTAATAATAGACTGACAGGAAATTCAAAAGAAGGTTCCATAATATAGAAATAGAAAAAAATGAGTGTTCCAGAAAATAGGGAACAGACGAGACAACGTTTTCTGTGAAGAACTTGTTTTAGTTGGGCAGTTAACTTCCATCAAAGCAGATTGTTGGACCTATATATTAGCTACCTGTTGAAACTCTATGTTGAGACTAGCATGTGTGATTGTGCAGTATGCCTTACAATCTACTGCACATACATGTTGTTGAATTAAGGAAGTCATTTTGAAATAAGATGCAATGCAAAAAGTAGGAATCATCTTAAAATATCTTAACTTATGAATGTAAAGTCTTTGGTTGCAGTGTATCTACACTGCTCAAAAAAATAAAGGGAATACTTAAACAACACATCCTAGATCTGAATGAAAGAAATAATCTTATTAAATACTTTTTTCTTTACATAGTTGAATGTGCTGACAACAAAATCACACAAAAATAATCAATGGAAATCCAATTTATCAACCCATGGAGGTCTGGATTTGGAGTCACACTCAAAATTAAAGTGGAAAACCACACCACAGGCTGATCCAACTTTGATGTAATGTCCTTAAAACAAGTCAAAGTGAGGCTCAGTAGTCTGTGTGGCCTCCACGTGCCTGTATGACCTCCCTACAACGCCTGGGCATGCTCCTGATGAGGTGGCGGATGGTCTCCTGAGGGATCTCCTCCCAGACCTGGACTAAAGCATCCGCCAACTCCTGGACAGTCTGTGGTGCAACGTGGCGTTGGTGGATGGAGCGAGACATGATGTCCCAGATGTGCTCAATTGGATTCAGGTCTGGGGAACGGGCGGGCCAGTCCATAGCATCAATGCCTTCCTCTTGCAGGAACTGCTGACACACTCCAGCCACATGAGGTCTAGCATTGTCTTGCATTAGGAGGAACCCAGGGCCAACCGCACCAGCATATGGTCTCACAAGGGGTCTGAGGATCTCACCTCGGTACCTAATGGCAGTCAGGCTACCTCTGGCGAGCACATGGAGGGCTGTGCGGCCCCCCAAAGAAATGCCACCCCACACCATGACTGACCCACCACCAAACCGGTCATGCTGGAGGATGTTGCAGGCAGCAGAACGTTCTCCACGGAGTCTCCAGACTCTGTCACGTCTGTCACGTGCTCAGTGTGAACCTGCTTTCATCTGTGAAGAGCACAGGGCGCCAGTGGCGAATTTGCCAATCTTGGTGTTCTCTGGCAAATACCAAACGTCCTGCACGGTGTTGGGCTGTAAGCACAACCCCCACCTGTGGACGTCGGGCCCTCATACCACCCTCATGGAGTCTGTTTCTGACCGTTTGAGCAAACACATGCACATTTGTGGCCTGCTGGAGGTCATTTTGCAGGGCTCTGGCAGTGCTCCCCCTGCTCCTCCTTGCACAAAGGCGGAGGTAGCGGTCCTGCTGCTGGGTTGTTGCCCTCCTACGGCCTCCTCCACGTCTCCTGATGTACTGGCCTGTCTCCTGGTAGCGCCTCCATGCTCTGGACACTACGCTGACAGACACAGCAAACCTTCTTGCCACAGCTCGCATTAATGTGCCATCCTGGATGAGCTGCACTACCTGAGCCACTTGTGTGGGTTGTAGACTCCGTCTCATGCTACCACTAGAGTGAAAGCACCGCCAGCATTCAAAAGTGACCAAAACATCAGCCAGGAAGCATAGGAACTGAGAAGTGGTCTGTGGTCTACACCTGCAGAACCACTCCTTTATTGGGGGTGTCTTGCTTATTGCCTATAATTTCCACCTGTTGTCTATTCCATTTACACAACAGCATGTGAAATTTATTGTCAATCAGTGTTGCTTCCTAAGTGGACAGTTTGATTTCACAGAAGTGTGATCGACTTGGAGTTACATTGTGTTGTTTAAGTGTTCCCTTTATTTTTTTGAGCAGTATAGTATGATCTGCATTGTTGCTCACATTTTGTTAGACTTTCACATTAAGTCTCTGTGTTCACTTATCCTGGCCTAATGTCATGTGAGACCCGTGCGTACATTATCTCTGCCGTTGTGTGCAGAGAATCGTAATGAAAAGGGTCACATTAGTATGCATGTCTTACCAATGACTATATCCAAAATGGCACCCTATTCCCTATAGAGGGCACTACATTTGACCATATCCAGTCAAAAGTAGGGAATAGGGTGCAATTTGGGATGCTGACCATCTCTTTAACTGGAACGTACAACAGAAACCACCAGGTAAACAGCAGCAGAGACAATGTGTGCATCGCATAGCTGCCTTTACACAACTATACAGCCATTAAAAGCACTCAGACAACATCTACCATCACAATCATCCAAGGACTTCTCTAGTTGTTGTTCTCCTGTTATTAGAAGAAAAGGAGACTGGAAAACTACCAGGAAGGGAAAGAAAGGAAGTGATCTTCTCCTGTCCTTTTCCTTTGTGAGCTCTTGTGAAGTGTGCTGCAGTGAGATGCTTTTTTCTCTCAACTATACGGCCTCTATGTCCAATCTCAAGTGATTACACTGGAACCAATCAACTGCAACAGTAGTGTTGGAGGTTTCTGTATGATAGGAGAGCCTGAGAATACAATGCATTTTGATTAATCCCAGTTTACAACAATAACAGTACGCAAGCCTTGTCGGAGCCAGAACGGCCCATAGGGCAGGAGCCTATCTCTTGTTTCTGTAGCGTGAGGCAGCTTGATGTACAAGTACATGCCCTGGACAGGACACTACTGTTGCAGGGCCTTACCCTTACAATCCATGTCCTTAATGCTGAGTGACAAATAGAGAGGCATCGGGTCCCATTTAGGAGTCTTTGGTATGACTCGACCGGGGATTAAACCCCAAACCTTCCAATCTCACGGCAGACACTCTAACCACAAGACCACTGAGTTGCAATGGTTATAATAATGTTGTTTTATCCAGTTTTGCCTGCTGGGATAGTGCTTTTATAGTAAGCTATGTGTTACTATGTTTATATCTAGTAAAAGCACTCATATGCACACTTCATCACACAGTGGTGTTTTTAGTGGCAGAGTGTTGCCATAAATGTCACTATAGAAGCAGGTGAGAAAAGTACTGTCAATATCAGTTGCCTCAGAGGGACAGACAGGGTCGTCCTCTCTTCATTTCCATCTGCGTTCACATCGTCATTCATAATTCATTGACTGATATCAAAAGGAAGGAAACAGAGTGTCCCAACCAGCCAAGCAGAGCCAAGAATAAGAATAACATGTCAACTAAACTGACAGCCGATAGGTCTCCCTCAAAACGTTAAGTCATTCATTAGTTACTAGATGTTACTGTGTGTACTTAAATGGTAGTTCATTTAGGATAATTGGTAGTTAACGGTGATCAACTTGAATGTCAGATTTTCCCCAAACTACAGTCCCCTTTAATTCCTTCAATCAGATTTTGTTAATTCAATCCCTACCAATATCTTTAGAAGGAGAGTTTCCTGGACTAACTTTGTGTTTAATGGTGTCATTTATTATGTGTTGTTATTCATCTATAACCCTGTTGGGACTGGTGACTGGTAAAGGTCTATGTTTATATTGGTAGCTAGTCATTTCTTACTTAACATCATGTCAGGTCTGGCAGGCCCAAGCACAACAGCTCACAATACAACTAATCAGACAAACTCAAACTCCCTTTAAAAGGACTCCAATGTCTCCTTAGCATAAAGGTACTAAGCAACCCTAGGTCACGCTGAAGAAGGCGCTGCGTTGCCGAGACGTTGGTTAGGTGTACTCATTAAGTTGTTAGGAGTATATTTAGAGTGTGCAACTTCCTTTGTTGTTATATAGTTATATATATATATATAGTCAGCACCTCTAAAAGAAAACGGGCGAAGTGAGAGGTGCTTTGAATTGACAAAATGTCTATGAGTTACACTGTAAGTCAATTAAAATAATGTATTCCTCCCAGCTAACACATCTCTCTAGCTGTGTTATATCTGTGTGTTGAACACTTATTTTGAAAAGTACTTGCTTGTTACCCTCAATATATAGTATTTGAAATATTTTGAATAGTATTTGAAGCCAGGTCTGGTTGTTGGAGGCTGATTCCTCCATTGCGTGTTGAATGTTTGAATGTTTACTCTCGGCATGGTGAAGAACCAAGCCGACGCTGACATCAGCGGATGGGTGGGGATTTGTTTCCCTGGCTGGTACTAGCTCTTGAATAATTAAATGGGTTCGGCAAAGCATGCTTGGCTCTATTCTCTTTCAGAAGGAAGGCGAATAGAGGAGACATTCTGACAGTCTTCTGCTGCTTGACAGGCTTGGCAGCTTCGCCCTACCCCAGAACTCCTGAACAGAGGCCCTACAACAGAACGTGAGGGGCCTCCTGAACACTGAACAGAGGCCCTACCCCAGACAGTGAGGGGCCTCCTGGACAGAGGCCCTACCCCAGAAAGTGAGGGGCCTCCTGAACAGAGACAGATGTGTGTTTCAAAAGGCACCCTATTCCCTATAATACACAACTTCTGTTGACCAGAGCCCACATAGTGATCGGGTCAGAAGCAGGACACTATGTAGGTAATAGGGTGCTATTTGGGACGTGGCCAAAGAATGCCCTTGCTTTGTACATTAAGGACTGGAGATTTGGAGATTTGTTCTGGGTCTGGAGATTTGTTCTGGGTCTAGGAAACCTGTTATTCTGGGTTTTGGTCTGGGCCGGTGGCTGGGTCTAGGGTGTTCAGTCAGCCCTAGTCCTACCCCAGGGTGTTCTGACAGCCCTCACACATAACCACACTTGCTTTTCACCTTCAATGTCCCCAAAAAATCTATAAATTAATCAAATATTTTGTAAGGAAGGAAGAATAGAACAGAAACACACACACACACACACACACACACACACACACACACACACACACACACACACACACACACACACACACACACACACACACACAACCGTGACAGGGCATATGTAGGACAGATCAGAATAAAGTGCTGCCCAAACATCACAATATTTACCTCCCTAGAGGATGGAGGAGGGACAAGCTGTTCCTCCCCCCATGATTTGCTGTTAGCTAGTGGCGCCAGCACAATCTGGATGTTTTTGTTAAAAAAAAATAGAGAAATATATACTATACATTCACAAGAAACCTTTTTGTGCTGTTACACCACATGTGTAAGGAGAAATGTGTAACAAGGCAAAACACCAACAGTACAAACACATAGGGAGAAGAGCAACCCCCCTGTGGAGTGCCACAGGAAACACATAGCTAGTCTCCATAACCAAGTTTCCATCCAACCATTATGCCCTTTTCACTCAGTGAGATTATGGTATGGCACATCACACACACACACACACACACACACACACACACACACACACACACACACACACACACACACACACACACACACACACACACACACACACACACACACACACACACACACACACACTGTACACCATCACCTTCATTTAAAACTACACTTTATACATTACCATGGTCGCTGACCCAGACTACAGTGTGATCTCTCCTCCAACTACACTTTATACATTACCATGGTCGCTGACCCAGACTACAGTGTGACCTCTCCTCCAACTCCATCTTCCCAGATAAAGAGGCAGAGAGAGACAGTAGACATCTGTTATTCACTCTTTCAGTTGGTTCATTCAGAGATGAGAAGCTAAAATCACATTTTTGTGTTTGCATGTGTGTGCGTGCGTGTGTGCATGCGTGTACCTGTACATGTGTGTGGGGGTTCATTTTGAGATGAGAAGTTAAAAGCACATCTTCAAACAACTTGTGGATTTTGGCTGTTGGAAGATAATGGGCTTTTCTGACCAAATGGAAAAACAGGTGAATATAGATCATTTATTAAAGGAGACGTGGTCACCTGGGTCACCTGGACGTTCATGAATGAATATCTGTGAAAGGACACATCTCATCCACTGGAGATGACAGTCTGTGGACCTGTCCCAAATGGCACCCTATTCCCGACAGTCAGTATATAATGCAATACTTTGACCGGAGGCCATTGAGCAAGATGTGCACTATGTAGGGAATAGGGTGCCATTTCGGATGGAGACTACGACCTATGTGATTTAACCCTTGATTTCCAAAGGGTCACTTCATATAAAAACTCAGTTAACACCAGAGTGATAATGCACCAGGGCGATAATGCACCAGGGCGATGATGCACCAGGGAGATAATGCACCAGGGAGATAATGTACCAGAGGGATAATGCATCAAGGAGATAATGTACCGGGGAAATAATGCACCAGGGTGATAACGCACACGGGCGATAATGTGCCAGGGAGATAACGCACCAGGACGATAATGCACCAGGGCGATAATGCACCAGGGCGATAATGCACCAGGGCGATGATGATGAATTTCTTTAGATCAACAATAGAGCAATTCAACAGTATCTCTTTAATTCAACAATTGAATTCCGCAAAATAAGTTACGTGAAAATAAATCTAACTTAATATAATTTTATTTTCCATGCTCAGCTGAGCTTGGGCCTATACAGTATGCAGCTGAGCAAGGGCCTGTACAGTATGCAGCTGAGCTAGGGCCTGTACAGTATGCAGCTGAGCTAGGGCCTGTACAGTATGCAGCTGAGCAAGGGCCTGTACCGTATGCAGCTGAGCTAGGGCCTGTACAGTATGCAGCTGAGCTAGGGCCTATACAGTATGCAGCTGCGCTAGTGCCTGTACAGTATGCAGCTGAGCTAGTGCCTATACAGTATGCAGCTGAGCTAGGGCCTGTACAGTATGCAGCTGCGCTAGGGCCTGTACAGTATGCAGCTTAGCTAGGGCCTGTACAGTATGAAGCTGAGACAAAAAGCTGAGCATGGGCCTGTACAGTATGCAGCTGAGCTAGGGCCTGAACAAAATACAGCTGAGACAAAAAGCTGAGCTTGCACCTATCCAGTATCCAGTTCAGACAGAAAGCAGAGCTTGGGCCTGTACAGTATGGATGCGTCCCAAAGGACACCCTATTCCCCACATAGTGTACTACTTTAGTAGTAAAAGTAATGAATTTATAGGGATATTAGAGTGCCATTTTGGATGCAACCAACCACCATATTCCTACAATAAGCTGCCTCCATAAATGCAGGAAGTAAACAGCACAGGGCAGATCAATGTTTTGACCAGGACAGAGCAGATCAATGTTTTGACCAGGACAGAGCAGATCAATGTTTTGACAAGGAAAGGGAAGATCAATGTTTTGACCAGAACAGAGCAGATCAATGTTTTGACCAGGACAGGACAGATCAATGTTTTGACCAGGACAGAGCAGATCAATGTTTTCACCAGGAAAGGACAGATCAATGTTTTGACCAGGACAGAGCAGATCAATGTTTTGACCAGGACAGGACAGATCAATGTTTTGACCAGGACAGGACAGATCAATGTTTTCACCAGGACAGGACAGATCAATGTTTTGACCAGGACAGGGCAGATCAATGTTTTGACCATGACAGGGCAGATCAATGTTTTGACCAGGACAGGACAGATCAATGTTTTCACCAGGACAGAGCAGATCAATGTTTTGACCAGGACAGAGCAGATCAATGTTTTGACCAGGACAGAGCAGATCAATGTTTTGACCAGGACAGGACAGATCAATGTTTTGACCAGGACAGGACAGATCAATGTTTTCACCAGGACAGGAGATATCAATGTTTTCACCAGGACAGAGCAGATCAATGTTTTGACCAGGACAGGACAGATCAATGTTTTCACCAGGACAGGACAGATCAATGTTTTCACCAGGACAGAGCAGATTAATGTTTTGACCAGGACAGGACAGATCAATGTTTTGACCAGGACAGGACAGATCAATGTTTTGACCAGGACAGAGAAGATCAATGTTTTGACCAGGACAGGGCAGATCAATGTTTTGACCAGGACAGAGCAGATCAATGTTTTGACTAGGACAGGACAGATCAATGTTTTGACAGGACAGGACAGATCAATGTTTTGACCAGGACAGGACAGATCAATGTTTTCACCAGGACAGAGCAGATCAATGTTTTCACCAGGACAGAGCAGATCAATGTTTTGACCAGGACAGAGCAGATCAATATTTTGACCAGGACAGGACAGATCATTGTTTTGACCAGGACAGAGCAGATCAATGTTTTGACCAGGACAGGACAGATCAATGTTTTCACCAGGACAGGACAGATCAATGTTTTGACCAGGACAGGACAGATCAATGTTTTCACCAGGACAGAGCAGATCAATGTTTTGACCAGGACAGAGCAGATCAATGTTTTGACCAGGACAGAGCAGATCAATGTTTTAACCAGGACAGGGCAGATCAATGTTTTGACAGGACAGATCAATGTTTGAACATCACACCTTGTACAGGTCAATCAGCGTCGGTTGTCCCAGTACATTGAAACAAACAAACAGACAAACACATGTCCATGGCTGAGCATTAGTTCCATTATGTCTTGTACTATGCAATTAGCCTGTTCTGACCATGCACTGTAAACTCCAGAAATACCTTTGAATCACAGACAGTGTTCATACTATACAGTAACATATAGGACTACCAGAGCAAATGTAATATACATCTAGAAAGAAAAACGATTGATCAGTCTATATTGGCTGAGTCCCAAATGGCACCTTGTTCTCCATAGGCCTCTAGTCAAAAGTAGTGCACCATATAGGGAATAGGATGCCATTTGGGATGCACTCGTACCCCTTGTATTTCTCTTTTCCTCTCCTCTATTCCCTCCATCCCCTGCAGCGATTCTGTGGTGAAAGAGCCAGACGCCAATAAGCTGTAATTCATTAACCCCTCTCATCCACACTGTACTTCTGTGCCAGAAGCATTATGTCACAGCCAATATAGCTCAAAGATAAGGCGCTAGCTAGCTTCCAAACAGCCAGCCCATAAGCCATGCAAATAATAGCAAGGTGCAAGACAAGACATCCTGTAGTACTGCTGGCTGGGAGACTGGCTAGCTGGCTGGGAGACTGGCTGGCTAGCTGGCTGGGAGACTGGCTAGCTGGCTGGGAGACTGGCTGGCTGGGAGACTGGCTAGCTGGCTGGGAGACTGGCTGGCTAGCTGGCTGGGAGACTGGCTGGCTAGCTGGCTGGGAGACTGGCTGGGAGACTGGCTGGGAGACTGGATGGGAGACTGGCTGGCTGGGATACTGGCTGGGATACTGGCTGGGAGGCTGGCTGGGAGACAAGCTGGGAGGCTGGCTGACTGGCTGGCTGTGAGGCTGGGAGACTGGATGGGAGACTGGATGGCTAGCTGGCTGGGAGACTGGATGGGAGACTGGATGGCTAGCTGGCTGGGAGACTGGATGGGAGACTGGCTGGGAGACTGGCTGGCTGGCTGGGAGACTGGATGGGAGACTGGCTGGGAGACTGGCTGGCTGGCTGGGATACTGGATGGGAGACTGGCTGGCTGGGAGACTGGCTGGCTGGCTGGGAGACTGGATGGGAGACTGGCTGGGAGACTGGCTGGCTGGCTGGGAGACTGGATGGGAGACTGGCTGGGAGACTGGCTGGCTGGCTGGGATACTGGATGGGAGACTGGCTGGCTGGGAGACTGGCTGGCTGGCTGGGAGACTGGATGGGAGACTGGCTGGCTGGGAGACTGGCTGGCTAGCTGGCTGGGAGACTGGATGGGAGACTGGCTGGCTGGGAGACTGGATGGGAGACTGGCTGGCTGGGATACTGTCTGGGAGACTGTCTGGGAGACTGGCTGACTGGCTGGCTGTGAGGCTAGGAGACTGGATGGGAGACTGGCTGGCTGGGAGACTGGATGGGAGACTGGCTGGCTGGGAGACTGGATGGGAGACTGGCTGGCTAGCTGGCTGGGAGACTGGATGGGAGACTGGCTGGCTGGGAGACTGGATGGGAGACTGGCTGGCTGGGAAACTGGCTGGGAGGCTGGCTGGGAGACTAGCTGGGAGGCTGGCTGACTGGCTGGCTGTGAGGCTGGGAGGCTGGGAGACTGGCTGGCTGGGGTTACAATGTAATGGTAAATGTAGGGTGAAATGCACCTTAAGGACTTGTTCAGTGAGGGGTAGTGTGTGTGTGCGAGTGTGTGTTTGGGGAGGGGGGATATGTGTGTGTGTGTGTGTGTGTGTGTGTGTGTGTGTGTGTGTGTGTGTGTGTGTGTGTGTGTGTGTGTGTGTGTGTGTGTGTGTGTGTGTGTGTGTGTGTGGATAGAGGATTAGTATAACATGGTCCAGTGGGACAGGTACAGTTTAGAATGACCAACTGTGATAAGCTTTGACATGAGGTTGAACATCCGTTGATTAAATCACTAATTTGGTGCCACCCTGCAACTCACACACACACACACACACACACACACACACACACACACACACACACACACACACACACACACACACACACACACACACACACACACACACACACACACACACACACACACACACACACACACACAGACCCTGAGACTCTGATCTCCCGGCCATTGTTGTAATAACGCTGGCATTATACCCAGCAAGGAAATAAATTACTAAAATCACTTGGTTCATCCTGTTTGTCATTTGTCAGTAGGGTCAAAGGTGGGATGATGTCGTCTCCACGTTGGCCTCAGGGGGCTGTTTCAATTGCCAGCTCACACACTAAGGTTAATGCCATAAATTATACAGACAAACTGGTGGTGATGGAAACTCACTGTTCAGTACTCAGGCAGTCAACCTTTAACACTTTGAGATGATTCCTGCGGCTGACGATCAGTAAAACAAAAACACTTAGTCTGGTTGTGTACGGAAGTGAACCGTCACTGGGACCTCTCTTCTCTCTTCTGAAAACGAGGCAAAAACAGAACAGAAGGAACAACATTTGGAAGACTAGCTTCACCCCTCCTCTTTAATTCCATCCAGTGTGTGTGTGTGTGTGTGTGTGTGTGTGTGTGTGTGTGTGTGTGTGTGTGTGTGTGTGTGTGTGTGTGTGTGTGTGTGTGTGTGTGCTTGTGTGCATGAATGTGTGTGTGTGTAAACTCATCCTGCCAAATGGCAGTGCTTCCTCTCTCTCTCCCTGCTCTAGTCTGCTCCATCCCTTCCCCTTCCCCTTGTCACCTCACATCACACAAGAAAGCTGCAATTATTGCACTTCACTAACTGTTGAGACAACACCACAACAGCCAAGCTCTCTCTCCCCCTCGCCCTCTCTCTCTCTCTCTCTCTCTTTCTCCCTCTCCCTCGCCCTCTCTCTCTCCCTCTCCCTCTCCCTCTCCCTCTCCCTCTCCTCTCTCTCTCTCTCTCTCTCTCTCTCTCTCTCTCTCTCTCTCTCTCTCTCTCTCTCTCTCTCTCTCTCTCTCTCTCACTGTCCCTCTCTCTGTCTTTGTCTCCCTCTCCCTCCCTCACTCTTTCTCTCACTCCCTCTCTCCTGATGGTGAGTCAAGATGGTCTAAGTTTCATAGAGGAGGAGCACAGTGCTTTGACTTGAGGGACAACTGAGTCCCACAGCAAGTGAGACCTCCGTTCCTGGGGTAAGCACCTGCTACATGGCAGCTTTGGCATCACTGCGTGAGAGTACACGGGTACGAGGGCACAGCGGGCCACAGCGGGCACAAATCCTCTAAGGCACTTCAGCTGTCACTCATACGATAAACGGCCCCAAATGTGGGCCAACTCATTAAACATGAACAGGGTGAGAAAAAAGGGTTCCAGAGTTTCCTCCCAATGCTTCAAATTCTAGTTCCAAATTGTGGTTCCAAATTCTAAATTCTAGTCATCTGGGTCCATGTTAGTGTTGGCTTTCAAAACTATTTTTAATCAACAGCTATTAGTCAAGGAGGAAGGGTGGTGTGGTACTTAATGGCATACTAAACGTGATCAGTTAAGATGGAATGAAATCAACATTATAGTTATTAGTCTATAATTATTCTACAAATGTTATCATACAGTACTTCCTGAAGTCTTTCCCAGAAATCCTTCCTTAGACCTAATGGTTCTTAATGTGTTGAAGTGTTTTGTATATCTGGAAGTAGGAAAACTAGTTGCTGATTGGGTTCTTGAACGTGCATTTTGAGATTTCTATCTGTGTTTGCTATAAACAAAGCTTCTCTTCATTAAATGAAGAGCTAGATATCCAGTCCACCTAGCTTCCTGCATAGGGCACATAACTTGAATTTCACAATACTGGCACGTACTGTGATATTTTCCTCACAGCTCTTTTCTGTTTGATAGGCTATAGTGGAAACAGTACATTACTTGCAGGAGAAAGATCCTTTATATGATATGATCTGTTGACGGATGCACTTCAATTTGTTTGCTGACATAAGAAAGCAGAGTGCAACATAATGATCCAATTGCACTGAAAAATATGGCTTCTTTTCTCTGGGTATCCCATCATCTGTGAACAGGTGTAGGATCTTCATTTGATCCAGTTTGCTACAGCAGGAAAATACTCCAGCAACAGCAAATGTGGATTATTATGTGGATTATAGTTATTAAAAATGTTTTGTAGGGGTTGATCAAAAAACATGTGTTATGGCCAATCATCTGTAGACTATAATACGTCTGCTACAACACATCAGTTATCTGAACAACCTTTTCAGTTGAAAACATGTCATGTGATGTTTGGTCTGTACTGGTACCTTTTTCTCTGATCCATTTTGAAGCAAGGGTTTCCATGGCAACCAACATGTTCTATATTACCCAAGAAATCGTGGGCTGTGGCATACTTCAACCTAACATTGTCTCAGACATAAAAATGAACAAAGATTGAGTTTATTTTATTTTTACAGGGACAGTGCACATTAATCAATGTTTCAGTAAAAGTGCTGGTTTAGCCAGCCGGCTAATTTTCAACCGCAGCTCTTGGGCAGGTTACTAAAACAATTACAATAACAATACAGACAAACAAAGAGCAGTGAGCACATGCTGAGCAACATAGAACAAGAAACATGTAGCATGCAGACAGAGAGAGTAACATTGGACAAGCAACACGTAGCCCGCAGACAGACAGAGTAACATTTTACAAGCAACTCGTAGCACGCAGACAGACAGAGCCACATAGTTAAAGCAACACGTAGCCCGCAGACAGACAGAGTAACATTGGACAAGCAACACGTAGCCTGCAGACAGACAGAGTAACATTGGACAAGCAACATGTAGCCCGCAGACAGAGAGAGTAACATTGGACAAGCAACACGTAGCCCGCAGACAGAGAGAGTAACATTGGACAAGCAACATGTAGCACACACACAGACAGAGCAACAGCACAAAAAGCAACAAAACAAAATCCATAAAAGCAACAAAGTGTTTCCCCACCTCACAAGCTACAGACAACATGGAAAGCTGCAATACGTAGCTAGGCGTTATGTTCACAAGTCTGAATGGCCTTTTCACATGTCTAAAGGTGTTTTCTGTGACAGTGTTTTTGTGAAAGTGTTTTCTGTGAAGGTGATTTCTGTTAAGGTGTTTTTTGTGAAGATAGTTTTGTGAAAGTGTTTTCTGTGAAGGTGATTTCTGTTAAGGTGCTTTTTGTGAAGATAGTTTTGTGAAGGTGTTTTCTGTGAAGGTGATTTCTGTTAAGGTGTTTTTGGTAAAAGTGTTTTCTGTGAAGGTGTTATCTGTTAAGGTGTTTTTTGTGAAGATAGTTTTGTGAAGGTGTTTTCTGTGAAGGTGTATTCTGTGAAGATGTCTACAAAGTTACCATGAACTATATTTCTATAATCTCACCTTCTCCTTTATCCAAATGTTCGTCTTGGTCTTGGATGACTGGGATAGCAGAGTGGGCTTTAGACTCAAATAATTGATAAGATTTCATATTGCCAGTTGGTAGGAATATTTCCAAGACCACAAAGTAAAACCCTCTAGTCTAGTCTGTCAATACAGCTGTTCTGGGAATTGGTAGAATCGTGAACAAATGGAAGCTGTTTGGCCCCCCATTTATTTTACAGCAACAGAGAGAAACACTGGAACAGCTTCAGGTTCTGGTTTAGTAGTTTTGACTATGACATGCAGCACAGATGACGCCTAGAGGGAGGGAGACATATCAGAATAGAATGGAATGATGCTCCTATCACAACTGAAGGTGTAGTCATGCGTCACCGGCAATGCCCTCAAATTAGTCTGTTATAGTAGACACAGATACACACACACAGGCATACAGACAGGCACACAGATACACACACAGACACACACACACAGGCATACAGACAGGCACACAGATACACACACAGACACACACACACAGGCATACAGACAGGCACACATATACACACAGATACACACACAGATACACACACACAGGCATACAGACAGGCACGCATATACACATACAGATACACACACAGATACACACACAGACACACACACACAGGCATACAGACAGGCACGCAGATACACACACAGATACACACACAGATACACACACACAGGCATACAGACAGGCACGCATATACACACGCATATACACACACAGACACACACACACAGGCATACAGACAGGCACGCAGATACACACACAGATACACACACACACAGGCATACAGACAGGCACGCAGATACACACACAGATACACACACAGATACACACACACAGGCATACAGACAGGCACGCATATACACACGCATATACACACACAGACACACACACACACAGGCATACAGACAGGCACGCATATACACACACAGATACACACACACAGGCATACAGACAGGCACGCATATACACACACAGATACACACACACAGGCATACAGACAGGCACGCATATACACACACAGACACACACACACAGGCATACAGACAGGCACGCAGATACACGAACAGATACACACACACAGGCATACAGACAGGCACGCATGTACACACACAGATACACACACAGGCATACAGACAGGCACGCATATACACACACAGATACACACACAGATACACACACACAGGCATACAGACAGGCACACAGATACACACACAGGCATACAGACAGGCACGCATATACACACACAGACACACACACAGATACACACACACACAAACTCAGAAACTGGATATCTGTTTGTTATAACTAGGCCTATTAAAGGGTTACTATATAATAAACTATGTTAAACAGATAGGAGGGACATCCATACCCTCCTGCCCAACTGGACAACGGAACATAAAACACCGTAAATACAGTCCTGAATCAACCACTAAAAAGCTTCTGAGCAGATTTTCATGACATGACTGACCTTTTGTGGTGTAAAACTGCACATTTCAAAGCCACAAAATGAAAGCCTTCGCAAAATGATTCATCCATTCAAATGACGTACTAATGGTGCCGTCGGATAGGGGCAAGGGAACAAAGCAGACTGCTAATACACTGAATCAATCAAACCACTGATCAGACTGAAAGCAAGGAAACATCAAATCAACTATTTAAAAATGCAATACAAAGATTACAATTCAGGACATTTTTGCTACATTTCAGCCAATATGATATCATTTCCATTATGTCTAGATTAGACTTTTATTGAGGATTGATACAGTGAATAACAGTTTTCTGAATTAAAGCTCCCACTATTCAAGGAATATTACTGCTGAAACCTTGACATCAACAATGTAAATCTAAAGTGGAATTTGCTAGCAGGGAAGAAATGACTTCTGTAAGGAGTAAGATTTACTGATGCTGGTTAGTGATACTGTGATACAATGTTAGTTATGTAGGCGATGTCTGCCACATAATATATACAGCGTCCATATTAGAACTTCCTCAGATCATACACTGTACATTTTTAGGACATCCACATATAATACGGTGTCCATATTAGGACAGCCTCAGAGAATACGGTGTCCATATTAGGACATCCTCAGATCATAGTGTCCATTTTAAGGACAGCCACCATATATACGGTGTCCATATTAGAACTTCCTCAGATGATACAGTGTCCATTTTAAGGACAGCCACATTTAAGACGGTGTCCATATTAGGACATCCTCAGATCATACACTGTACATTTTAAGGACAGCCACATTTAAGACGGTGTCCATATTAGGACATCCTCAGATCATACACTGTACATTTTTAGGACAGCCACATATAATACGGTGTCCATATTAGGACATCCTCAGATCATACATGTCCATTTTATGGACAGCCGGTGTCCATATTAGGATAGCCTTCTTGAATGCGGTGTCCATATTAGGACATCCTCAGATCATACACTGTACATTTTTAGGACAGCCTCATATAATATGGTGTCCATATTAGGACAGCCTCCTTGAATGCGGTGTCCATATTAGGACATCCTCAGAACATACGGTGTCCATATTAGAGGACAGTCTGAGTCTGACACCGAATACTAAAGCTCTGACACATTGACAAACAGTATAACCACAATGTTCTCTGTGATGTACCAAGATGGAGGATGTGTACTCTTTTTCTGACCCTTCTTATCGGTCCTGTGAGGAAGCAGACACTGATTCTGTAGGCTTTCTCTCAGTTTTTCTCTGTCTCACTCTGACCTTTTTATACAAATCTGATAAGAAACGGGATATAAATTGATCAGCTAAACAGTTCAGGAACAGGAACTCCCAAACAGAGGGACTCCAAGATTTACTAACTGCTGGGGAAATGCAGCGCAGTACATCAGAAGTCAGTGCTATAAAACAAACCTGGAACCCAGACAGCTGTGACAAATGTCATTATGATCATGTTGAACGCTGCCTGGAAATCCCTGAGGGAACAGATTAAACAATAATCCTATAGTGGCATGGGATGCATCCTAAATGCCACCCTGTTCCCTATACAGCATACAACTTCGGACCAGGGCCCTGTAGGGAATAGGGTGCCTTTTGGGATGCGCCCATTATCTACATCCTATAGTGACATGGTGGAAGAAGGCAAAAAGCTGGAACAGAAATACATTGTGCTACGTCCCATAAAGCACCCTAGTGCACTACTTTTGACCAGAGACCTATGGGAGTAGTGCACTAGAAAGAGAATAGCAGGACACATGAAACGCACTCCATAGTAAAAAGGGGAAATACTTAAAAGTATAAAGTGTCAGCCTGAGAGAGCAGATATCTTTCTCTGGCAAAGTTATATTTCTTCCCTCTTTTTAGGGGGTTTCTCACCTGTCACTTATAATGTGTCTAATCCTCCTGTGGTCTTTGTGCTTTTCTGAAGTGATTTTCAAATGGTGCAGTGGGCTCCTGAGAAGGCATCTCATCCATTAAGAGAGGGGGATCATTACCGCTAAGCCAAGCAAGGAGAAAGGAATGGAAGGAAAATATGCGGGGGAGAAGGCTTTGGTGAAGAAACGCAATATTCAAAGCAGGAAGAAAATAAGTCAAATGCAGACACCCTTAACAGAAAGGGAAAAACTCATTTCAGAGCTAAAGCAATATGACAATGTCTATACTGTTATTATTTCTGTTTTCTACATGGAAGGGTCATGACAATTACATGGACTGCAGAACTATCTGTATTATGGAAGGGTCATGACCATCACATGGACTTCAGAACTATCTGTATTATGGAAGGGTTATGACCATCACATGGACTTCAGAACTATCTGTATTATGGAAGGGTTATGACCATTACATGGACTTCAGAAATATCTGTATTATGGAAGGGTTATGACCATTACATGGACTTCAGAACTATCTGTATTATGGAAGGGTTATGACCATTACATGGACTTCAGAACTATCTGTATTATGGAAGGGTTATGACCATTACATGGACTTCAGAACTATCTGTATTATGGAAGGGTTATGACCATTACATGGACTTCAGAACTATCTGTATTATGGAAGGGTTATGACCATTACATGGACTGCAGAACTATCTGTATTATGGAAGGGTTATGACCATTACATGGACTGCAGAACTATCTGTATTATGGAAGGGTTATGACCATTACATGGACTTCAGAACTATCTGTATTATGGAAGGGTTATGACCATTACATGGACTTCAGAACTATCTGTATTATGGAAGGGTTATGACCATTACATGGACTTCAGAACTATCTGTATTATGGAAGGGTCATGGCCATCACATGGACTGCAGAACTATCTGTATCATGTATGTTTAGTAAATGGTTTTGGGATGAACATTCTCCTTCCTGGTGCTTACTCCCTGGTGTGCCCGTCCTATTTCTAAGGTTGTGTATAGTGTTTTTTCTATATGGCGGGGGTCCACAAATACAACGGCAAACACACAAGGAGAAGTATGTGGAGGAGATCACAACTGAGGCAGATGTTTCCATAGAAATAGAACGTGTTCTATTTGATTCTATTTATGTGGCTGTTTCCTTCTCTCCACTGATATGAAACAACCCCAGCAGGTCAGAACGAACAGAAAGGTAAGGAAGGATTTGCCAGGGTGCTATGCTAATGATTATGTGTGCGCGTGTGTGTGTGTGTGTGTGCGTGTGCGTGTGCGTGTGCGTGTGTGCGTGTGAGTGTGTGCGTGCGTGCGTGTGCGTGTGCGTGCGTGTGTGTGTGTGTGTGTATGCAGGGACCAATTCCAAAGCTCTTCTGATTTATCTGTCACATCCCATTATGGTTTCTGTGCTCTGAACCTCTTTCTCTCTCTCTCTCTCTCTCTCTCTCTCTCTCTCTCTCTCTCTCTCTCTCTCTCTCTCTCTCTCTCTCTCTCTCTCTCTCTCACACTCTCTTTTTGTCTTTCTCTCGCTCCACCACAGCGCAGCAGAGAGGAGGTGTTTGAATGACCTTCTGTATTGGCAGAATGAAGTGAATTCTCCACAGTACTCTTCTATAGTTTTGTGGTTAACTAGATGTTCCCATTCGTTTCAGAGATGACATTCTACCGGTGTCTACCTACCGTTTGCACTTGTGAATAATTCAAAACAAAGTATATACCTTTATAATGCCTAATAAGGATTATAATACCACTATTCATGCTTGATAAGTCTTACCATGCATTATAACTGGATCATAACGCATTATACACTATATAAACAAAAGTATGTGGATACCTCTGGATTCGGCTATTCCAGCCAAACCCGTTGCGGACAGGTGTATAGAATCGAGCACACAGCCATGCAATTTCCATAGACAAACACTGGCAGTAGAATGGCCTTACTGAAAAGCTCAGTGAATTTCAATGTGGCACCGTTATAGGATGCCACCTTTCAAACAAGTCAGTTCTTCAAATTTCTTCCCTGCTAGAGCTGCCCAGGTAACGCCTCAAAAAACATATTTCCTCGGTTGCAACACTCATTACTGAGATCCAAACTGCCTCTGAAAGCAATGTCAGCACAATATCTGTTCGTCGGGTGCTTCATGAAATGGGTTTCCATGGCAGAGCAGCCGCATACAAGCCTTAGATCATCATGAGAAATGTCAAGCGTTGGCCGGAGTGGTGTAAAGCTCATCACCATTGGACGGATGAATCTGGGTTTGGCGGATGCCAGAAGAACGCTACCTGCCCGAATGCATAGTGCCAACTGTGAAGTTTGGTGGAGGAGGATCAATGGTCTGGGGCTGTTTTTCATGGTCAGTGTAGGCCCCTTAGTTCCAGTGAAGGGAAATCTTAATGCTACAGCATACAATGACACTCTAGACAATTCTGTTCTTAGAACTTTGTGGCAACAGTTTGGAGAAGGCCCTTTCCTGTTTCAGCATGACAATGCCCATGTGCAGAAAGCGAGGTCCATACAGAAATGGTTTGTGGAGAACGATGTGGAAGAACTTGACTGGCCTGCACAGAGCTCTGACCTCAACCCCATCGAACACCTTTGGGATGAATTGGGATGCTGACTGCGAGCCAGGTCTAATCGCCCAACATCAGTGCCCAACCTTTCTAATGCTCTTGTGGCTGAATGGAAGCAAGTCCCTGCAGAGATGTTCGACGAGCAGGTGTCCACATACTTTTGGTCATGTAGTGTACCTGCAGACTTGAAGTTCCTGGTAATGCTTATAGAGGGTTTCCACACTACAGGTTAAGTGTCCTGCTCCCAGTCTAGTATTGTAATAGAGGGTTTCCACACTACAGGTTAAAAGTGTCCTGCTCCCAGTCTAGTACTGTAATAGAGGGTTTCCACACTACAGGTTAAGTGTCCTGCTCCCAGTCTAGTACTGTAATAGAGGGTTTCCACACTACAGGTTAAGTGTCCTGCTCCCAGTCTAGTATTGTAATAGAGGGTTTCCACGCTACAGGTTAAGTGTCCTGCTCCCAGTCTAGTATTGTAATAGAGGGTTTCCACAATACAGGTTAAGTGTCCTGCTCCCAGTCTAGTATTGTAATAGAGGGTTTCCTCACTACATGCTGGTATTGTATTAGAAGCCTATCATGGATTGTCAGAAATGATAGTTAATTCTGACTAAGTGTTGTATGTTATAGCTGACCTTTCTATAATACCATCAATAACTACGTATCTCTATATACCATGTTGATTGCTTACATGACATGCTCTTCTGCACACAGCGCTACAAATATGAGTTATGCACATGTATAGAATATAATTATACAGGTATGAACATTTCTCTGATTAGCAGTTCATTTTGCATTTACCTTTAAGTGTTTGTGAATATCACAGATTGTCCCATTTAACCTATTCACAGCTGTGAATATCATGGATTACCCCTTTAATCTCGTTAGAGAGTTTGGATGAGCAAATATCAACCTCACGATCACTGGACTGTCAGAGTAGCATACATGTCTCCATTTACCTGTGACAGACACATATTAAATGAGATGTTAAATCAGCAATACTTTTCACACTACAACACCTGTGCCAATATATGCTATGAACCACAGCTTCTCAGACATGATCACTTAATTGTCACACCCTGATCTGCTTCACCTGTCTTGTGCTTGTCTCCACCCCCCTCCAGGTGCCTCCCATTTTCCAGGTGCTTCCCTATTATCCCCTGTGCATTTATACCTGCGTTTTCTGTTTGTCTGTTGCCAGTTCGTCTTGTCCCATCAAGTCCTGTAGTTTTTGTTCTGACCTTCCTGCCTGTCCTGTCCTGTCCTGATCCTGCCTGTACCTGCCTGACTCTGATTTGGATTACAACTCTTTGCCTGCCTTGACTTGGCTTTTGCCTGCCCCTTGTACTATACTAAACTCTGAGACTGGTATTATCCACCACCTGTGTCTGCATCTGGGTCTCAGCCTGAGTCCTGATATTAATGAAGGTACTTTAGACGAGCATCCACATCCAGTCTGTTCATAACAAGACTGGTACATCTAGTTCTACCATTACTGCCCCAAACTCCATTGGCAGCGTGCCGGGGACATACTAAATGAGATGGTCAATCTGAGCAAAATGTTAATTTATCTGATTTGCAGTACTTTTCACATGAACCTCTTTAGGTAGTTTGTACGAGCAACCGCTATTCAGAACAACCTAAAGTTCCTCCGGTTGTTAGTACAGGCATAAATGTACAAAACCCATTGACCCACGACAGTCACTTACCAAATGAGCTGGTAAATCTATCTGAATGAGATTTATTTTATAAGGCAAACAGATCCGACTACATATCTCAGATAACAACATGGCTCACAGGCAGGCAGGGAGGCAGCAACAATATAAAACCCAAAATGCTTTTATCTCGACTACGCCAACGAGCTCGGATTTCGTAGGGCAGCAGCAGCACATCAAATTAAATGTTATTCTGCTATTCATATTGAAGATTTCATCTCTGGGGCTAAATAACACACTTTCCAGCGCGTCGCACACAAGGGATAACTGTTCCCTAGAGACATGCACTAACAGCACATCTCGCTGCTTGAGCATCACTTAAATTGACATGAATTTACCTCAAAGGGAACGCTAAATAGTGCAACTCATCAAGACGTTCCTCTATGTTAAGGAGGAATGCATAATATACATACATCATTCATGTAAATCATTTCATTTGCTAGGCAAATTAATTTTTTTCCCAGGCTGCATCTAAAATGGCACTCTATTCCCTACATAGTGCACTACTTTCAACCAGGGCCCATCGGGAGTAAGGTGCTATTTGGGACGTACCCCCACAGTTTAAGATGACCAATCTTGATGTGATTTAGGTGCCAGGAGCGCTTTCTCATTTCTCACAACGCTGTAGAAGACAGAGTGCTTAAGAGGACAATTTGGCACAACAGAGTGTCACCACAGGAAAATGGTACATTATGTATTTGTTTCATAACTCACAGTAAGGCCATCCCCTAACACAAACCAGAAGGAGGCAGCTGGGTGAAGATGTGCATTAACTTGTAAAGCTCAGAGTGTTACAGTAGTGTGGTTGACTGGGATTTCTAACCTGGGTTTCCTGTGTGCAGCGAGACTTTGATAGTCTGCTTAGCTAAAGCATTAGCTTGGTGAGTTTGCAGAATGGAAGTCTTCAGGTCTCAGGCAAGGTTACATTAGCAACAAATAAGCCAACTAAATTAACAACAATATTGTTGGTAAAGTCGGTTGTGTTACATCATCTGCTAATGTTCATTTAATAGAGGCCTGGCGAAAGACTGGTTATTACAAACAAAGATATTCATGAATAATCCAAGGTCTCTCTTGTTGGCATTTAATTATAAGAGACAAATAACAGTGTGGGACATAAACTACCTATATGCACTTGAGGGAGACAAAATGACAATTTGTTTACATTAGAAGATGCAAACTAGCTAGAGCAGCCTTCATATTTTCCATCTCCTTTCAATAATAGGCCTACAGAACGTTATATGAATTAAACAATGGCTTCAGGGCAGCTCATTTGTTTACAAAACAACACTACTCTTAAATAACAGCTGTTTATAAATAATACATGTTAACTTTGACAGCTTCATACATTGCCCATCTGAAAATGGTACACTAAATAAACGACGAAAGTACAAACACTAATAAAAGCTATGTTATTTCTGATAATAAAGTAACATCATGCCAAAATACTACTGTGTCCATGTCAGTTATTCATAAAAACGTCAGAATACATCCATTTTAATTGGACAGGCCAAGTATACGCTGGAGTTGGTTACCAAGTCAACATTTTATGTTTTTACCTAAATATACTTGAAAATCTATGGCAAGACCTGAATATGGTTGTCTAGCAATGATCAACAACCAAATGATTAGAGTTTGAATGATTTTGAAAATAATAAAAAGGGCCAATGTAGCACAATCCAGTGTGTCAATCCAGACATGCCTGTCAATAATCATTGTTGGTTCTAACTCATTAGAGGAAAACACCTCTGATTTACATAGTCTTATGTGTTCAGTATACTAAAGGGAATTTAGCCTATATCAAAACATAATGTGTTCAGTATACTAAAGGGAATTTAGCCTATATCAAAACATCATGTATTCAGTATACTAAAGGGAATTTAGTCTATATCAAAACATCATGCATTCAGTATACTAAAGGGAATTTAGTCTATATCAAAACATCATGTATTCAGTATACTGAAGGGAATTTAGTCTATATCAAAACATCATGCATTCAGTATACTAAAGGGAATTTAGTCTATATCAAAACATCATGTATTCAGTATACTGAAGGGAATTTAGCCTATATCAAAACATCATAATGTAATTCATGAGAAAACAAGATAACCTATTCATTGTACCACTGAAGTCTCTTTATACACTGATAACATGTAAGGCTTAGGTTTAATTCATAGTGCAAATAAATCCCCCTGGGTTTTAATCCAGATAAGTCAAAGGTCTCGATGCAGACCCAGAACCTAAAATAAAGATTAATCCTAGTTTCATACTGCTTGTTTACCAGATGCTAGATACACAAACCCCTTCCAGTGTTTAAGAGAGGAAATCTTTCTGAAGTGCACAGTTTAGTCATTATAAATATTTGCTATTCACAGATTGACTATATCCTTAGATACCTAATGTTAGATAAACAGTTCAAGTTGAGACATGATTGCTGAAAGCATCTGATAGTTTCTCTGTGAAAGGAGCGTTGATGTTTTGTCACTTAAAGGGGCCAATCTGCAGTTAAAACAATAACAACGTTTTGGTAAAACGCTGAGGGATGGGGCTAGAGAAATGTAACCACTCTCAAATTCATAGACAGAGCTATTGATGCAAGGACTGACCCTCCATGATATCAAATGTATAGTTCTAACCTTGTTTTTAGGCTAAACAACTTTGCAAAGTTGACATATATTGTAATAAAACAAGCTTCTATTTTGGGTTCTGATGGGGTATGACAGCTGGACTAAGCTCATGAGGCTTTTATAAATGATAATGTTCAAGAATCAATCGGTATATGTCATTATTTCCCGTGTGGCTCAGTTGGTAGAGCATGGTGTTTACAACACCAGGGTTGTGGGTTTGATTCCCACGGGGGACCAGTAGGGAGAAAAACATTTATGAAATGTCTGCATTCACTACTGTAAGTCACTCTGGATAAGAGCGTCTGCTAAATGACTAAAATGTTAAAACAAATATTTATAAGACCAAAAATGGATGTAGCAACTGGAGATTGCTGCTTTAAAAGTCATAATTTTACAGTCAAATGTACTTACTGTATGTTTGTGTTGTATGGCGTTGTGTACAATGTACACTGAGTTTGGGTAGACAGCTAATTCTGTAACACCTTTGGGTCAAATTAACAAAAAATATGTATTGTAGTGTAAATGTATATTATTGTAGCAGAATATTTGCCATCTTACTTTGGAGAGGGCAGCCATTTTGTTTCATAGCTTATTGTTTCCCCTCCCTCTTCAGAGCGCCTTCACGTCAAACATCAACTGTTTTTGGAGGGCATAAACAAAAAAGCAACGGAACATAATTGGGCCAATTTACTAGCTCATTAACCTGGCTGCATGAGTGCCTTTTGTCAACAGTATTCACATTCTAAAACAGGGGGAGGGAGGGAGGAGGCAGGCAACAACTGAAGGAAAGACAATGAATAATTTGTCCTTACACATATTTGTCCTTACATTTCACCTTGAGAAACTGTGAACTGGCCTATATTCAGAAAGCCACTCAGAGTAGGAGATCTGGTCTAGGATCAGTTACCCCATGTCCATTTCGTTTTATACCTGGTGAGGGCACAACTGATCCGAGATCAGCACTTATATTGTGAATAATTTGTCCCTACACAGTTTAATAGTGAAATTTCACCTGAAGACTGTGAACTGGCAAAGAATATTCTGATCTAGGATCAGGTCCCCCTTGTCCATGTAATCTTATTCATTATAATCTAAAGAGCAAAACTGATCCTAGATCAGCGCTTCTATTCCAAATCTCAGCCTGTGAGGTGAGTGTATTGCAGTGGAGGAGAGTTTAGTGGCAGAACAGAGCAGTCATCCATACACCCTTTCCGGCCACCCGTGAGTTGACCCTTGAGAAAGCAGACGTTGGTCGGGGAAAGGACAGGGACAATGCTGCACCGCTACCGAATCATTCCAAAAGAATTACTTCTGAACGGACTGTAGCTCCTTGGACCCTGGCTGGCACTGTCTGACGGCTGCTGCCAGTGCTGTCCCTGAATGACTTGTGGCCGACCCGGCTCTGTGTGTAGTACCCAGGTGGATTAACATTTAGTGGTCCTTTGTGGCTCAGTTGGTAAAAGGTTGCGGGTTCAATTCCTGCAGTGATCAGACACACATACTATAAATGTATGTACTCACTGTACTGTAAGCAGCTTTGGAGGATAAAAGAGTCTGAAGAAGCCTATTGGAAATGCTGAGATCCAGGCATCGCCTGCTGTTTCTAAGTAGGATAGAAGGATAGTATCTGCAGGTGAAGGGATTAATCCCTGGATGTAGCCTTACTGAAGGAAAGATCCATGGCTGGTAAAGGACCAAATGGATTCTGGGAGAGTGCTAAGGTGTTGAAACCAAAAGAAAGGTGAGAACACAAACATCAGAGAAAGTAAATTACTTACTCTTGAAATGTCTCAGCCATTGAAGTAGGTTTTGGCATATCTATAGACATGGGCATGTGTACACTGGGGTGTTCAAACAACCAATACCAAGAGACTGCTAGTAATCAAATGAACAATTCCTGTAAAATAATATCATAATATACACCACTTACACTACATGACCAAAAATATGTGGACACCTGCTCGTCCAACAAATACTGAATACATGTTGTTTTGATATAGCCTAAATTTTCTTCAATATACTGAATACATGATGTTTTTTTATATAGCCTAAATCATGGCCATTAATATGACGTTGGTCCCCCCTTTGCTGCTATAACAGCCTCCACTCTTCTGGGAAGGCTTTCCACTAGATGTTGGAACATTGCTGCGGGGACTTGCTTCCATTCAGCCACAAGAGCATTAGTGAGGTCGGGCACTGATGTTGGGCGATTAGGCCTGGATCGCCGTTGGTGTTCCAATTCATCCCAAAGGTGTTCGATGGGGTTGAGGTCAGGGCTCTGTGCAGGCCAGTCAAGTTCTTCCGCATCAATCTCAACAAACCATTTCTGTATGGACCTCACTTTCTGCACGGGGGCATTGTGACATTGAAACAGGAAAGGGCCTTTAGCAAACAGTTGCCACAAAGTTGGAAGCACAGAATGATCTTGTTTGCTGTAGCGTTAAGATTTCCCTGTACTGGAACTAAGGGGTCTAGCATTGTAATGTGTGTATAGATATTCTTTGATGTGTTTCTTTACTTTTTTTTCTTTATTTTGTTTACGTCTTAAGTCAAGCTCAGTATATGAACAACTTTTAATCTAAACGCCTTTGTGGTCCTAATGAATAAAACATACAGCACAGTGTTATTTTTTAGTATGTCACCAATGGTTTTCATATCACAGTGAATGCTTGTGTACTTCACACAGTTCAAATATTAATTATTCATGTCCTCATTACTCCTAATGTTTCTGCTTTCTGAATGAATGAATTTTCTCTGTATTTTTTTAACTAGTGCTTCTTTGTACCCATACCATGCTGGGCGTAATCTAACTGAGCCAACTGGATGGATTGTCAATGTAACTATAAGGGCTTCAGTTCAAATATTCAGTCCCACTTTGGGGGTTTGTTTCCTGATCATTTCTGTGATAATATTCAAATTCACATTCGATAACACTTGTTTAGTGTTTTAACCCTTTACAGTAACACTGCTCAGTGTTTAAATCCTTAGATTCACACTGCTTAGTGTTTTAACCCTTTACAGTAACACTGCTTAGTGTTTTAATCCTTACAGTAACACTGCTTAGTGTTTTAACCCGTTACAGTAACACTGCTTAGTGTTTTAACCCTTTACAGTAACACTACTTAGTGTTTTAACCCTTACATTAATACTGCTTAGTGTTTTAACCCTTACAGTAACACTGCTTAGTGTTTTAACCCTTACATTAACACTGCTTAGTGTTTTAACCCTTTACAGTAACACTGCTTAGTGTTTTAATCCTTACAGTAACACTGCTTAGTGTTTTAACCCTTACATTAACACTGCTTAGTGTTTTAACCCTTACAGTAACACTGCTTAGTGTTTTAACCCTTACATTAACACTGCTTAGTGTTTTAATCCTTACATTAACCCTGCTTAGTGTTTTAACCCTTTACAGTAACACTGCTTAGTGTTTTAATCCTTTACAGTAGCACTGCTTAGTGTTTTAACACTGACATTAACCCTGCTTAGTGTTTTAACCCTTACATTAACACTGCTTAGTGTTTTAACCCTTTACAGTAACACTGCTTAGTGTTTTAACCCTTACATTAACACTGATTAGTGTTTTAATCCTTTACAGTAACACTGCTTAGTGTTTTAATCCTTACATTAACACTGCTTAGTGTTTTAATCCTTTACAGTAACACTGCTTAGTGTTTTAATCCTTACAGTAACACTGCTTAGTGTTTTAATCCTTTACAGTAACACTGCTTAGTGTTTTAATCCTTACAGTAACACTGCTTAGTGTTTTAACCCTTACATTAACACTGCTTAGTGTTTTAACCCTTTACAGTAACACTGCTTAGTGTTTTAACCCTTTACAGTAACACTGCTTAGTGTTTTAATCCTTACTGTAACACTGCTTAGTGTTTTAACCCGTTACAGTAACACTGCTTGGTGTTTTAACCCTTTACAGTAACACTACTTAGTGTTTTAACCCTTACATTAACACTGCTTAGTGTTTTAACCCTTACAGTAACACTGCTTAGTGTTTTAACCCTTACATTAACACTGCTTAGTGTTTTAACCCTTTACAGTAACACTGCTTAGTGTTTTAATCCTTACAGTAACACTGCTTAGTGTTTTAACCCTTACATTAACACTGCTTAGTGTTTTAACCCTTACAGTAACACTGCTTAGTGTTTTAACCCTTACATTAACACTGCTTAGTGTTTTAATCCTTACATTAACCCTGCTTAGTGTTTTAACCCTTTACAGTAACACTGCTTAGTGTTTTAACCCTTACATTAACCCTGCTTAGTGTTTTAACCCTTACATTAACACTGCTTAGTGTTTTAACCCTTTACAGTAACACTGCTTAGTGTTTTAACCCTTACATTAACACTGATTAGTGTTTTAATCCTTTACAGTAACACTGCTTAGTGTTTTAATCCTTACATTAACACTGCTTAGTGTTTTAATCCTTTACAGTAACACTGCTTAGTGTTTTAACACTGACATTAACACTGCTTAGTGTTTTAACCCTTTACATTAACACTGCTTTGTGTTTTAATCCTTTACAGTAACACTGCTTAGTGTTTTAACCCTTACAGTAACACTGCTTAGTGTTTTAACACTGACATTAACACTGCTTAGTGTTTTAACCCTTTACAGTAACACTGCTTAGTGTTTTAACACTGACATAAACACTGCTTAGTGTTTTAATCCTTACATTAACACTGCTTAGTGTTTTAACACTGACATTAACACTGCTTAGTGTTTTAACACTGACATTAACACTGCTTAGTGTTTTAACACTGACATTACCACTGCTTAGTGTTTTAACACTGACATTAACACTGCTTAGTGCTTTAACACTGACATTAACACTGCTTAGTGTTTAAACACTGACATTAACACTGCTTAGTGTTTTAACACTGACATTAACACTGCTTAGTGTTTTAACACTGACATTACCACTGCTTAGTGTTTTAACACTGACATTAACACTGCTTAGTGTTTTAACACTGACATTAACACTGCTTAGTGTTTAAACACTGACATTAACACTGCTTAATGCAGCACTTCTTAACCTAAGCTTGTTGCCACCCAAAAATCAAAACTGGAGGATGCTAGAGCATTAAGGTCAGTATTATGAGCAACCTCAAGCAACCTCCAATCAAATAATATAATGGTGATACATAGTCTAGCCTTTATACAACTCCTGGGCATCTCAGAAGTGGAAGAAGCTACATTGAACAGATCTTAATTTGATCACTCTTTTGTTGCTGAGAATTTTCCTGCACAGCATGAAATGCAAACTTGTAGTGTATTTAAAGGTTTAAAAAGACTTCTAAAGTTTCACATTTTCACTTTAAAATGCCAGACTTGATTTGCCGTAACAAAAAATGTATCAACCCCTAAAAAAATAAAACATCAATTATAATCAACACATAATAATTCACAGTTCCTGTTGCTGCAGGATTATTTTCCTGCAGTACCATACTTGCTTAAATTAAGATACTACATCTACAATGACAACCTACTATACCTCAAGTCCTGCATCGTCCTCTTATCCTAGCCTCCTCAGATCTGCAAGTCTGTGATACTTACATTACACTGTCTGGCCTAGATCGGAAAATGAACCTAGCATGATCGCTGATGTCTGCATGATGGTGCTGGCTGCTCATACCCTACAGAGCTACAGAGAGATATAGAGGAGGTATCAATAAGAAACGTTTCACAACCCAAGGCCCCTTGAGTACAGATTGGATTTGACGTGACATAAACAGTCTCTGAGTGACAGTCTCATTTGCCTGGTTTTCTGCTTCTGGATGATCATGCAAATGTCTCGACTGACTTCTGTGCTGTGGACTGTAATTGCCGCCTGCTGACAGCAGTGCAGAAACTGTCTACGCCCCTAATGGCACCCTATTTCCTATACAGTGCACTACTTTTGACCAGAGCCCTATGAGCCCCCTGGTCAACGGTGGTGCACTAAATAGGGAATGGGGTGCCATTAGGGACGCGGACTCTGACTCAGCTGAAATGCAGGGACAGGGACAGGCAGTTACGTAGATGGTGGGGCGGCTAAAAGCCGGAATGGTTGGTTATTGACTCAAGCACAATTTATTTTCACCAGTTTAAGGAGAATACAGAATCTGGCCTTCTCAACTATTATAAAATGCAGTGCTATAATAAACTCATAGTAGGAGAGTTATTGTATGGTTTTGGACAAGGTCGGCGCTTGCCAGGAGGACAGATTTGTTCCAGGGTTGTCTGAGATATACATTTATAGGACTAGGTATTATCCCAACAAGACATGGATGCATGGCTCAGAGAATATACTGTATAAACAGTGTCTTCAGAAAGGATTCACGCCCCATGACTCCACATGTTGTTGTGTTACAGCCTTAAATTAAAATGGATTTCATTTAGATGTTTTTGTCACTGATCAAGACACAATACCCCATAATGTCAAACTGGAATTATGTTTTTAGACATTTTTACAAATTAATAAAAAATCTAAAGCTGAAATGTCTTGAGTCAATAAGTATTCAGCCCCTTTGTTATAGCAAGCCTAAATATGTTCAGGAGTAAAACTTTGCTTAACAAGTCACATAATACACAGATTCATGAACTGAAATAATAGATCCCTGAAATGTTCCATACACACAAATAAATTATTTATCTCAAATTTTGTGCAGAAATGTGTTTATATCCTTTGTCAAGATAATCCATCCACATCACAGGTGTGGTATATCAAGAAGCTGATTAAACAGCATGATCATTACACAGGTGCACCTTGTGCTGGGTGAGGAAGCATGCAATTGGAATGCTGACTGCAGGAATGTTGACCAGAGGTGTTACCAGATAATTGAATGTTCATTTCTCTACCAATTTGGCAGTACGTCCAACTTGCATCACAGGTTGGTTGGGGGGGGGGGGGGGGGGGGGGGGCTCCCGGTTGGGTGAACCTATGCCCTACCAGGCCCACTCATGGCTGCACCCCTGCACATTCATGTGAAATCCATAGATTAGGGCCTAATGAATTTATTTAAATGTACTAATTGACTTATATGAACTGTAAAATGTTGAAATTGTTGCATGTTGCGTTTCTAGTTGCATGGACTGTTTTATTTTTCTATCTTATGGTACATGGTATTCCCAGGTGGTCTCCCCTCCCAGTACTAACCAGGCTCGACCCTGAACAGGCGTGTTCAGGGTGGCACGGCCAAAAGCCTATTTGTTTAACCCTGTTTTCTTCTTGAATTAGGTCCCTTGGCTCATCATTGCAACTCCTCAATGGGCTCGGGAGAGGTGAAGGTCGAGTCCTGCGTTCTCCAGACATGACCCGCCTGGCCACTTACATCTTATTAACAACCCGGATGTCAGCCGCACCGATGTGTCGGAGGAAACATCATTCAACTGACGACCAGGGTCAGCTTGCAGGCGCCCGGCCCTGTCACAAGGAGTCGCTAGAGCACAATGGAAAGCCACACCGGCCAAACCCTCCCCTACCCGACGACACTGGGCCAATTGTGCGCCGTCCTATGGGTCTCCCGGTCATGGCCGGTTTTGGGATTCGAACCCCAGGCTGTAGTGGCGCCTCAGCCCAGCGGTGCAGTACTTTTAACCCATTCAGTCATGGACTCATTGGACTTATTCTGTGTGCAATAATAGTGTTTAACATTTTTGAATGACTACCTCATCTCTGTACCCCACACATACAATTATCTGTAAGGTTCCTCAGTTGAGCAGGGAATTTCTAACACAGATTCAACCACAAAGACCAGGGAGGTTTTCCAGTGCCTCGGAAAGAAGAGCACCTATTGGTAGATTAAAATAAAATAAAAAATGTTAGAATATCCCTTTGAGAATGGTGAAGTTATTCATTATACTTTGGATGGTGTATCAATACACCCAGTCACTACAAAAATACAGATGTTGTTCCTAACTCAGTTACTGGAGAGGAAGGAAAATGCTCAGGTATTTGACCATGAGGCCAATGGTAACTTTAAAACAGTTACAGAGGACAAAACTGAGGATGGATCAACAACATTGTAGTTACTCCACAATACTAAACTAATTGATAGAGTGAAAAGAAGGAAGCCTGTACAGAATAAAAATATTCCAAAACATGCATCCTGTTTGCAACAAGGCACTAAAGTAAAACTGCAGCAAAGAAATTCACTTTATGTCCTGAATACGATGTGTTATGTTCGGACCAAATCCAACACAACACCTCACTGAGTACCACTCCATCATATTTTAAAGCATGGTGGTGGCTGCATTATGTTATGGGTATGCTTGTCATCGGCAAGGTCTAGTGAGTTTTTCAGAATAAAAATAAACGGAATAGAGCTAAGCACAGGCAAAATCCTAGAGGAAAACACGGTTCAGTCTGCTTTCCAACAGACACTGGAAGACAAATTCACCTGTCAGCAGAACAATAACCTAAAACACAAGACCAAATATGCGAATACTGGAGTTGCTTACCAAGACTACATTGAATGTTCCCGAGTGGCCTAGTTACAGTTTTGATTTCAATTGGCTTGAAAATCTATGGCAATACTTGAAAATGGCTGTCTAGCAATGATCAACATCCAACTTGACAGAGACTGATGAATTCTTTTAAGAATAATGTGTAAATATTGTACAATCCAGGTGTGCAAAGCTCTTAGAGACTCACCAGAAAGACTCACAGCTGTAATTGCTGCCAAAGGGGATTCTAACATGTATTGACTCAGGGGTGTGAATACTTAAGCAAATTATATTTTTCTGTACTTAAGTTTTCAATACATTTGCAAACATTCAAAAAATATGTTTTACTTTGTCATTATATTGTATTGTGTGTAGATGGGTGATTTTTTAAATTGTATTTAATTAATTTTGAATTCAGGCTGTAACACAACAAAATGTGGAATAAGTCAAGGGGTATGAATACTTTCTGAAGGCTCTCAAATCAAATCAAATTTTACTGGTCACATACACATGGTTAGCAGGTGTTATTGCGAGTATAACGAAATGCTTGTGCTTCTAGCTCTGTCAGTGCAGCAGTATCTAACAGGTAGTGTATGTTAAGGCCAATACACTAAAGCTGGCTCGAGGTTTAACGCATTTTACTAAATCTATTCATACTGCAGAACTAATTATATCCTTCCAATGGAATACACTACTAAGGAACCATACTGACACCAAAACTCTACCATAACTCCATTTTACTATGTCCAACGAAAAAACTAAGACATTGTGAATAATGGGTCGAAAAAGGTTTCTACTCATTGTTCTTTTTTTTCCAAGACGGGGTGTACTGTATGTCTTTATAAACAACAGCTTCTTTTTTCCAAGACGGGGTGTACTGTATGTCTTTATAAACAACAGCAGCAGCAGGGAAGCTGAATTGATGGTAAGTATTGCATTATGCATATGCTGACAATAATAAACAAACGTAATTTGTATAAAAAGGAGACGGAAACTTCTTGTTGATCTACAGAGACTCATTACTGCCAACGTCCGTATTCACATCACAACCTTTTTGAAGTCAAAGAAAACAAGAGCAACCACAGCAGTGGTCCTTCCTTTGATTTAGGAGGTTTAGTGTTTATACTCAACTCAGAGAGGAAAGAGATGATTTAGCTTAGGAGGTCTGCTTAGTGTTTATACTCAACTCAGAGAGGAAAGAGATGATTTAGCTTAGGAGGTCTGCTTAGTGTTTATACTCAACTCAGAGAGGAAAGAGATGATTTAGCTTAGGAGGTCTGCTTAGTGTTTATACTCAACTCAGAGAGGAAAGAGATGATTTAGCTTAGGAGGTCTGCTTAGTGTTTATACTCAACTCAGAGAGGAAAGAGATGATTTAGCTTAGGAGGTCTGCTTAGTGTTTATACTCAACTCAGAGAGGAAAGAGATGATTTAGCTTCGGAGGTCTGCTTAGTGTTTATACTCAACTCAGAGAGGAAAGAGATGATTTAGCTTAGGAGGTCTGCTTAGTGTTTATACTCAACTCAGAGAGGAAAGAGATGATTTAGCTTAGGAGGTCTGCTTAGTGTTTATACTCAACTCAGAGAGGAAAGAGATGATTTAGCTTAGGAGGTCTGCTTAGTGCTTCCACTCAACTCAGAGAGGAAAGAGATGATTTAGCTTAGGAGGTCTGCTTAGTGCTTCCACTCAACTCAGAGAGGAAAGAGACCTCAAACTTTGACATCACAGAGATACAGACATATACATGATTCCATACACGCTCACACACACACAAAAAAACACACACACACACGCTCACACACACACACACGCTCACACACACACACACACACACACACACACACACACACACACACACACACACACACACACACACACACACACACACACACACACACACACACACAAAGACAGGAAAACAGATCCTTCCTCATCCACAAGTATAGTTGTTATGCTGATGACACACTGCAGCAGCGGTAGCTAGAATCACTGGGTAATGAGTCTGTCAGTAGGGGTCACATCCTACTCACACTCACACGGATGTTAATGGGACAAGAAAGCAATATCAACCAACAAAGACTGTTAGCGAGGAGAGTATGTACAATGTTACAAATGATGTACAAATGTCAAACTCCACAATACACCCTCGATGAAGGTGTGACCCTCCTTTTTGAGTCCAGCATTGTTGGTAAACCAAGGCTATACGCTCTTATTTCAGAGTTGAAATAGCAGCCCTTTTTGGGTGGCCGTCTGCTTTCTTTCACAGTCCTTAATACAACATGTTGTCATTTACAGGCATGAAGGTTTAAAACCAGGATAAAGATAAAGATAAGACACCTGCACACTGTTGAGAAGTAGCCAATTAGCCAAATATAAGTGAATGCGATATGAAATTGTGAAGGCAGTATAATGGACTGAGCTGTATAATGGACTGAGCTGTATAATGGTCTGAGCTGTATAATGGACTTCTAATGGACTGAGTTTAGTAGACTTAGTGGCTACCTAAGAGAGACATTGGCATTAAGGACCTCAGGGAATGTAAAAAGACCTCATTACTTGCATTTCATATAAATAATGGTATACGAATATTAATGATGAATTGATCATCATATCTTAAATAATGCAGAGTGTGTTTCCAATCTGCGCAATGAAAACCCTCTCCCTCTCCATTTAGAATTAGAATTAAGAACATGAATAAGATTGCAAGAAATAAGAATCTGTGCATAGGAATAAATATTTGAACTCGATCTGTGGGTTAACTTACAAGGAGCTAGTACTTCAAACTGCTTGGAAAATGAAACGTTCACTGTAGATATGCTTTAGTCAATGAAAGCCGATTTTTATAGCTGTGTTTGAATTATCCCCCCCCCCCCATTATATGTTGATGAGGATTCCTGTTATTGTACACCTATTATAATGCTATTTAGGATAGAGTCAACAGTAGATATCTCACAAAGGCCATGGAATATTGGTTTTGTTTATGTTTTTCAGTCACAAGACAATTACAGAACCACAGGGTAATTATTTGAATCAGATTAGCTGAGTTTACACAGCAATAACAGCAAGGTTGGGGGTCTATTTATTTTTATTCAGGTAGATAAAATCCAATTTAAGATGAGGAAAAATCCTTATTGAAAAAAAGGCTAAGAAGCTATGTGCAACTGTTTTCCTGAGAAGTCCAAATATGTACTGTCTGGATATAATCCAATCTACAATCAAATTCTATGAAAACAAAAAACAAATGGTATCTGGTGGCGGTGCCAAAACATGTTTACCAAAGTGCCCATGCACCATGAGCAGTTTTCGTCATAAGTACTACTTTATATTGTAGAAAACATCACACAAGGTCATTTCATTATTAAATCCCATGGAATGTTTTTTAGGCATTGTCTGGTAGTAGAGGAGGAGCTGCATCATAATCCAGTAGAGGATTAACCGTGAAACATTACCTACACGTTCATTCAGATGATGTAACACAAGGGCGTTTACAGTACGTACTGCGCAACATTCTGGGTTCAAGGTCATGCAATACTGCATGTGAGAGAAGCATCTTTCAGGCAGACAGGACTATTCCCATAGACACCAAAAAGGTCTTTTTTAAAAGTGTGTGTTTTTACAACATGGCAAACTGTCATAAACCTTACAGTGATCTATTGATGGGACATACGAGAGAACCATTCTACAGGCAGATATGAACATTTCCATGAACATAAATGTATTTAACTAGTACCTCAATGTTTGTCCAACTCGCATTACAACACTATGAACTGTGCGGTCATCATGCATCATGCATAAATGGAAAAATACCACAAAATATCCTAACTTTCACAGTTAAGTTATTATCTTATTCATAAAGATAATTGTATGTATCGGTAAAGTAGCATCTCCAGCTCTTACCAACATGCCATTTACAGAGTGAGACGGGGTCAGCAAGGTCTGTCATAATGAGCAGCTCGTCTTGACAGCTCGCCGCCTCGCTCTCAACCTGGGTCAACCATACATAATAACTGAAAGGACATGCCTAATATAGTGATACTGCATAAAGGAATAGCTTGTGTAGATATGCCTTAACATACTGTATAAAGTCAAGTCCAAAGAGATGACAGGTATCCATGGCTGAATGTACACAAACCATACACAACAGCTGAAATAAATCCTACGAAAAGATATGGCTACGTGCTTCACAATGTAACACCTATACAGATCTGATAGATTCATTTGATCAGTCTGTTGTCGCAGATAATTTTCCTCTGCAGCAGGAAATGCTAATTGTAGTGTACTGAAGGTGTAAAAAAGTATTCTAAAGTTTGTAATTTCCACTTAAAAATGTTACTGTATGAAACAAATTCCAAAGAGATGCCAGTCATCCATGGTTGTTCTAAACAAAATGGAAGAATATTAAAAATTAAAAATCGCACAAAATAGCTCACATTTGAAAGAATATGCTTTTTCTAGAACTTCAAGTCCAAAGAGATACCAGTTACCAATAATCCTTGTTTGTAACAAAATGGAGGAAAACTGTACAAGTAAGAGCCGAACTCACTCACTAATTTAACCTCAGGGATCTGAGAGGCAGTGAGTGACTATTATCAGCCATGTTAATATTGCATATGACAGACATTACTCTTTACAACGTACGGGCTCATATATGGCAAGAATGAATTACTGTTTCAACTCAATAGGTCCTGTTAAATGATGCTGCCTACTAAAGTTCAAGGAAAATTACACTCAAAACTATATTTTGGTATTAGTCCCAAAATGTTTTTCATGTCAGCAATTAAGTTTTGAAGATATGGAACCTTCAACATCCAGCTCTACAGCCGGTATGATGCGTTTTAACATACTGTATATGATGCGTTTTAACATACTGTATATGCTGCGTTTTAACATACTGTATATGCTGCGTTTTAACATACTGTATATGATGCGTTTTAACATACTGTATATGATGCGTTTTAACATACTGTATATGATGTGTTTTAACATACTGTATATGCTGCGTTTTAACATACTGTATATGCTGCGTTTTAACATACTGTATATGATGCGTTTTAACATACTGTATATGATGCGTTTTAACATACTGTATATGATGCGTTTTAACATACTGTATATGCTGCGTTTTAACATACTGTATATGCTGCGTTTTAACATACTGTATATGCTGCGTTTTAACATACTGTATATGCTGCGTTTTGCTTCATATGATGTGTTTGGCATCTTACTGGCTGTATATCTGCCCAACGTGACGGACAAGAGCTGAGATACACATGAAAACATGAAATGACCCTGAGAATCGACAGAACATCGCTCAGAGATACCCCAAAAACAACAGAACATTCAAAATGGGTGAGTCTTTTCTTTAAACAGGAAGCACAGATGAGCCAAATGACATGAATGGAATTCTATCATTCTATCTTCCACCCCTTTAGAATGTGGAAGAATTGGGTGACACTGAGCATGCTATGGAGAAGGTCGCGTTTTAGAGAGCTCCTGCTAAAATCATATTTTAATGGCACAATTCCATCTCCCTCCTTTAGAATGTGGAAGATTTTATCTCCCTCCTTTAGAATGTGGAAGATTCCATCTCCCTCCTTTAGAATGTGGAAAATTCTATCTCCCTCCTTTAGAATGTGGAAGGTTCCATCTCCCTCCTTTAGAATGTGGAAGTTTCCATCTCCCTCCTTTAGAATGTGGAAGTTTCCATCTCCCTCCTTTAGAATGTGGAAGGTTCCATCTCCCTCCTTTAGAATGTGGAAGGTTCCATCTCCCTCCTTTAGAATTTGGAAGGTTCCATCTCCCTCCTTTAGAATGTGGAAGATTCCATCTCCCTCCTTTAGAATGTGGAAGAGTCCATCTCCCTCCTTTAGAATGTGGAAGTTTCCATCTCCCTCCTTTAGAATGTGGAAGGTTCCTTCTCCCTCCTTTAGAATGTGGAAGGTTCCATCTCCCTCCTTTAGAATGTGGAAGAATCCATCTCCTTCCTTTAGAATGTGGAAGTATCCATCTCCCTCCTTTAGAATGTGGAAGGTTCCATCTCCCTCCTTTAGAATGTGGAAGTTTCCATATCCCTCCTTTAGAATGTGGAAGTTTCCATCTCCCTCCTTTAGAATGTGGAAGGTTCCATCTCCCTCCTTTAGAATGTGGAAGGTTACATCTCCCTCCATTAGAATGTGGAAGATTCCATCTCCCTCCTTTAGAATGTGGAAGATACCATCTCCCTCCTTTAGAATGTGGAAGGTTCCATCTCACTCCTTTAGAATGTGGAAGGTTTCATCTCCCTCCTTTAGAATGTGGAAGGTTCCATCTCCCTCTTTTAGAATGTTGAAGGTTCCACCTCCCTCCTTTAGAATGTGGAAGGTTCCATCTCCCTCCTTTAGAATGTGGAAGGTTCCTTCTCCCTCCTTTAGAATGTGGAAGGTTCCATCTCCCTCCTTTAGAATGTGGAAGAATCCATCTCCCTCCTTTAGAATGTGGAAGTATCCATCTCCCTCCTTTAGAATGTGGAAGGTTCCATCTCCCTCCTTTAGAATGTGGAAGTTTCCATATCCCTCCTTTAGAATGTGGAAGTTTCCATCTCCCTCCTTTAGAATGTGGAAGGTTCCATCTCCCTCCTTTAGAATGTGGAAGGTTCCATCTCCCTCCATTAGAATGTGGAAGATTCCATCTCCCTCCTTTAGAATGTGGAAGATACCATCTCCCTCCTTTAGAATGTGGAAGGTTCCATCTCACTCCTTTAGAATGTGGAAGGTTTCATCTCCCTCCTTTAGAATGTGGAAGGTTCCATCTCCCTCTTTTAGAATGTTGAAGGTTCCACCTCCCTCCTTTAGAATGTGGAAGGTTCCATCTCCCTCCTTTAGAATGTGGAAGATTCCATCTCCCTCCATTAGAATGTGGAAGGTTCCATCGCCCTCCTTTAGAATGTGGAAGATTCCAGCTCCCTCCTTTAGAATGTGGAAGGTTCCATCTCCCTCCTTTAGAATGTGGAAGGTTCCATCTCCCTCCATTAGAATGTGGAAGGTTTCATCTCCCTCCTTTAGAATGTGGAAGGTTCCATCTCCCTCCTTTAGAATGTGGAAGGTTCCATCTCCCTCCTTTAGAATGTGGAAGTTTCCATCTCCCTCCTTTAGAATGTGGAAGGTTCCATCTCCCTCCTTTAGAATCTGGAAGGTTTCATCTCCCTCCATTAGAATGTGGGAAATTTAATCTCCCTCCTTTAGAATGTTGAAGGTTCCATCTCCCTCCTTTAGAATGTGGAAGAGTCTATCTCCCTCCTTTAGAATGTGGAAGATTCCATCTCCCTCCTTTAGAATGTGGAAGGTTCCATCTCCCTCCTTTAGAATGTGGAAGGTTCCATCTCCCTCCTTTAGAATGTGGAAGATTCCATCTCCCTCCAGTAGAATGTGGAAGTTTCCATCTCCCTCCATTAGAATGTGGGAGGTTTGCCTGTAAGCCTTTTGTGACTGCCTGAACTGTTGCTTAGCTATCAAGCATTGGACAACTGTCTCACGCCTCAGAGAGTATTCACTCACGTCCTGTCATGTGGAAAGCTTGTCGTGTGGACACATTAGCATAATGCCAGTGCAAATCAAAACAAATCATGTTTATAGTGTGTCAACTTTGACATGTCTGACACAATAAGATGTGTGGATCTCGCCACAACCAGCACCGTGGAGCAGTGGTGTAAAGTAACTAAGTAAAAATACTTCAAAGTACTACTTAAGTAGTTGTTTTGGGGGGTATCTGTACTTTGCTTAATTATTTATATTTTTGACAACTTTTACTTTTACTTCACTACATTCCTAAAGAAAATAATGTACTTTTTACTCCATACATTTTCCCTGACACCCAAAAGTACTCGTTACATTTTGAACGCTTAAGAGGACAGGAGCATGGTCCAATTCACGCACTTATCAAGAGAACATCCCTGGTCATCCCTACTGCATCTCATTTGGCGGACTCACAAATACTTTGTTTGTAAATTATGTCTGGGTGTTGGAGTGTGCCTCTGGCTATCCGTAAATTAAAAAAACTATAAAACTGTATCGTCTGGTTTGCACAATATAAGGAATTTCAAATAATTTATACTTTACTTTAACTTTTGATACTTAAGTATATTTAAACCAAATACTTTTAGACTTTTACTCAAGTACTATTTTACCGGGTGACTTTCACTTTTACTTGAGTCATTTTCTATTAAGGTATCTTTACTTTTACTGAAGTATGACAATTGTGTACTTTTTCGACCACTGCCGTGGAGAGAGAAACCGACTAGATAGAATATACTTCTGTCTAGAATACAAGTGATTATGTGAACATGTACATTGACAAGTAAAAGATATGCCATGCACCAATCAACATATCCTCATAACTGACATTATGAGGCTAAAACAAATGAATTCAGGTACTGTTGAGCTGCCTGCCCTTCCTCTTCCTCCCTCCTCCAGTGAATTGAAACTAAAATGGCCTCCAAGTGTACTGAACAATAGGGGTGAGCATAATGCAGTGAGACTACTGAGTGACTTGACTGAGATCCAAAGTGAATAAAAGGCCTCACTATGCGCTGCTGAGACGGAGGCTGAGGGAGACTGCTGCAGTGCTCAGCTCACTGAACGCATCCCAAATGGTGCCCTATTGCATATATAGTGAACAACTTTTGACCAGAGCCCTATGGTCCTGGTCTATGGGCCCTGGTCAATAGTAGTGCACTATAAAGGGAATAGGTGCCATTTGGGACACAAGCAGCCCAGGACTTTGGCAGGTGACAGTGCATTAGAGCGCTGCCTCCCTCGCACACTTCATTTGCCAATAAAACTCCCCACTGCCATTTTCCACACGGCGCTGTACAGTAGCTCAGCTTAGTCAGAAACCATAAAACATAACTATCTGGCAATGGATTTATAGGGTTCTCTCTGTACAGTCTAGTATTATAAACTGGATTTCACATTGTGCTGGAATTAATGAGAATGGTAGTTCACAACCAATCACCAGTCTTTTAATTCAAACTAGGAGAGATATGAAGTCACAACAAAGATGTACTGCTGCACTCTCCTTCAAAAGCTGCACTGTGTTTTTAAAGCAGTGCTCTCCTTCTAAAGCTGCACTGTGTTTTTAAAGCAGTGCTCTCCTTCTAAAGCTGCACTGTGTTTTTAAAGCAGTGCTCTCCTTCTAAAGCTGCACTGTTTTTAAAGCAGTGCTCTCCTTCTAAAGCTGCACTGTGTTTTTAAAGCAGTGCTCTCCTTCTAAAGCTGCACTGTGTTTGTAAAGCAGTGCTCTCCTTCTAAAGCTGCACTGTGTTTTTAAAGCAGTGCTCTCCTTCTAAAGCTGCACTGTGTTTTTAAAGCAGTGCTCTCCTTCTAAAGCTGCACTGTGTTTGTAAAGCAGTGCTCTCCTTCCAAAGCTGCACTGTGTTTGTAAAGCAGTGCTCTCCTAAAGCTGCACTGTGTTTGTAAAGCAGTGCTCTCCTTCAAAATCTGCACTGTGTTTTTAAAGCAGTGCTCTCCTTCAAAATCTCGCTGTGCTTTTAAAGCAGAATTGAGTGATGTCACATGCTAAACATGTTCTTGCTGTATCAGAAGCCTCTTGGTTTGCTGGTGACCTTATATTGTATGTCCTTAGCTATTCAGCCTTCCATTTTCCCTCCGAGTACTGACGCAATAAGACAATGGTCACACAAAACGACACGTCAATTCTCTCACACAATGGGGCACTTTAGACGCCAATTATTGAAGTCGAAAGCAGCATGGAATCCAATGGGGCTCACTGTGGTCAAGTAGTGCACTACTTCGGGTATAGGGTGCCATTTGGGACGCAGTTAATAACCTCTGATGGCCAACGGTGGCAATGCTAGTTAAATGAGCCCAGCCATGTAATAATGAGACAATGCCTCAAGATGTTGATCCTCTGGTGCAGTTGCAGCAGCCAGAAATTTAAGTGGCACAATTTAGACTCCGGGGTTCATTTTGAGCTTTTTATTTCAGTGTCAAAAATGCCTGCAGTGGAAGAAGTGACAGAGAAGGAAGAGTGAAGGCAGACAGCGGGACCTGGTTGCTATCCTGGAGACATCAAACCCTGGGTTGCATCCCAAATGGCACCCAATCCCTTATATGGTGCACTACATTTGGCTGTAGCCCTATGGGGCCTGGTCAAAAGTAGTGCACTAGATAGGGAATAGGGTGCCAAGTTGTTTGTCTAACTCCAGAGAGGGCAGGCTCTAGCCACTAATACACGTTTCAGAATAGTGTGTGAAACCAGACTGTATTGGCTGGAATTTCTTATTTCACATTGTCCTTTCAGTAGGATTCCAGAAACTATGGTGGCTGTGTAACCAAGCCAGCTCAGTACAGCCTCGATTGGCTCGGTTTGGTTCGGCTCAGTAGTGCGAAAAGCCCTTAACCCTACTGACATGAGGGCTATGCAGAAGACATGGATACTATGTTGTAGCTATAACAGATTCTCAGTGAGACAAAAAGAGCAAAGACAGAGTCCGTCTAACGCCATGGGCTCGTCATCAACAGGCTGCACAGAACAACACAGCTGCTGTCCTGGACAACATGCCAGAAAACACATGACAGACTGTACAGTACACGCTTTACTAGACATTTACACCCAAATGACTCATATTAGCAGAATAAGATAATCATTTACAGTTTATATTTCCAACTTTTTGAACTTTATCAAAAGTCCAACTTTGCTGACATTATCATTTAATATAATTGAAGTTGGTTTATTATTTCCTGAAGATGTGTTCAGGATAGATACAGCATATTGTGTTATATTTTTTTGTGTGTAGATATTAATTTGATCACCTTGTTGCAGGAGAATTTTTCTGCAGTGCAGGAAATGTACAACTTCAAATCAAATTGTATTCAAATCAAATGAACACACTTCTGGTGTATTTGAGGTTTATTTGAGTTTTAAAATGGCTTCTGAGGATGCAATTTCCACTTCGACATTTCAGACTTGATTTTCCCTAACAAAAAAATGTATCAACCCCTACCAAAATGTCCATTGATTACAATCTACATAATAATTCATATTTCTTGTTGCTGCAGGATTATTTGACTGCTGTAGTAAACTGGCTCAAATTAAGATCCTACATCTGTATATAGTTCTAATTGTTGTCAATAGTATGTAGAATTATCACCATTAAAGCCTTCTGCATGAATAATTCATGTTATAAGAGCATCTACCATCCAAAAAACAGGTACAATCATAGTTAAAAATAAACATCCTTATCTGTTGTGGACAGACAGCAATGTCATGTAATAACATTTACCTCCACAACTGATTCTGCTATACAAGCAACAGTCATTCACCATTAATGTGGAAAGAGTAGAATCAACAAATGAACACTGCAGTAATGTTTTAATCAACTAATGTACGTATATAAAATGTTCTTATTTTCTTCAGCGCCATCACAATTAACATCCCAAAAGCATTAGGTCATTCTGCAGCGAGGTCTAGCTTGGATTAATCTTGGGCCTGAACTAACCACCTCCGATATTGATTTCCATCTTACAGGTTATGTTGAAGGACAGGTCAGCCAGTGTTGCTGCCGTGCTATGTTGTTGTCTTAGGTCTCTCTTTATGTAGTGTGTTGTCTCTCTTGTCGTGATGTGTGTTTTGTCCTATATTGTTATGTTTAATCCCAGCACCCGTCCCCGCAGGAGGCCTTTTGCCTTCTGGAAGGCCGTCATTGTAAATAAGAATGTATTTGTGACTGACTTGCCTAGTTAAATAAAGGTTAAATAAATCAAACAGGTTAGCCAGACAGGGTTTGCATCCCAAATGGAACCATATTCCCATTATAGTGTAGTGCACTACTTTTGACCAGGGCCCATAGGGATTCCCATAGCGCTCAGGTCAAATGTAGTGCACTACATAGTGGGTAAGGGACCATTTGAGAGGCAGACAACCTCTGCCATGCCGGGTCAACCTCTGCCATGCCGGGTCAACCTCTGTCATGCCGGGTCAACCTCTGCCATGCCGGGTCAACCTCTGCCATGCCGGGTCAACCTCTGCCATGCCGGGTCAACCTCTGCCATGCCTGGTAAACCTCTGCCATGCCGGGTCAACCTCTGCCATGCCGGGTCAACCTCTGCCATGCCGGGTCAACCTCTGCCATGCTGGGTGTGGATGTCAGAGTAACAGGGTTTTTATGGAGAGACCTTGTCCATGCTTTAGTAATGGACATGATTCCTCATCAGGAGCAGGAAAGAACCCCCAATCTGTGTTGCTGCACACACACACACACACACACACACACACACACACACACACACACACACACACACACACACACACACACACGCTCGCACACAGGAGACTCGGGCTGTGTCCCACATGACACCCGATTTCCTATGGGATACCCTGTGTGCGCTGGTCAAAAGTAGTGCACTATATAAGGAATAGGGTGCCATTTGGGACATATACTATGTACTCTTTTAAACCCAGTGGTTATCCAGATGAAAATGGAATTAACTTCAACCTCTCTCTGCCACACACAAACACACAAACACATACATAAACACAAACACACACACTCAAACACACACCCAGGAAAGACACACACCAACCCTGCTGAACTATAAATAGATGCTAGAAGAAAATCATCAGAAAAAAATAAGCTGTTGCTTTTAAGCTGTTATTAACATGTTGATAGAACAATGTCAAATGCTGGGTTTGGAGAAGAGATCTGACTACATGGACACATTAGCACGATGTGGGATGATGTCGTCCACAGTGACACAGCTCTTCTCAATAGTTTTGTCACCCTTGAGATACACATGCTTAATCCCATTTTTCATCCAACAACACAGGATAAAGATTGAAGTTATAGAGCAGACACGTTAGAAACACCACTTGGCACTCTATGTTTTAGAAGGCTACGCTCATAATCTACTATTTGAGATGTTTTTAAAATCAGAATATGGTGCACAGCTAACGATGGACGGCAATGAATGGGGCTATAATATATATCATGACCTAATCCCCTATGATATCCCTACGACCATCTAATATATATCATGACCTAATCCCCTATGATATCCCTACAACCATCTAATATATATCATGACCTAATCCCCTATGATATCCCTACGACCATCTAATATATATCATGACCTCATCCTCAATGATATCCCTACGACCATCTAATATATATCATGACCTAATCCCCTATGATATCCCTACGACCATTGAATGTATATCATGACCTAAACCCTATGATATCCCTACGACCACCTAATATATATCATGACCTAATCCCCTATGATATCCCTACGACCATCTAATATATATCATGACCTAATCCCCTATGATATCCTTACGACCACCTAATATATATCATGACCTAATCCCCTATGATATCCCTACAACCATCTAATATATATCATGACCTAATCCCCTATGATATCCCTACGACCATCTAATATATATCATGACCTAATCCCCTATGATATCCTTACGACCGCCTACACACAAATACAGTCTTCTACTCCAACAGCAATACCCAGTTCCTACAATGTCACGTGGTTCCATGGCCAATGACAAGGGCCTTCTATACTCCCTAATGTTTTACAAACAGAGAAAAAAACGGAACATCTCATTTGCATACACTCAAATCAATCCTTTCTGCCAGCCAGGCGGCACAAAATGCTCTGTTTTCTATTTGCATGGGAGCAAAGGCCAAGGGGGAGAATCACAGAAACCGGCTCAACTCAACTAAACTCCATGCAGTCGTTCTATGTGAGTATCTATGTTCTATGTTCCGTTTGATCAGAAGTGGAGAACCAGGGAAAACCAGAGAAGGACCAGCTAGACTCAACTGAACTCCATGCAGTCATTGTGAGGTTCTATGTTCCATGTTCTGTGTTCTATGTTCTGTGTGATGAGGAGTGGAGAACCAAGAAGAACCAGGGAGAACCAGAGACCAGCTTAACTGAACTGAACTCCATTCAGTCATTCTAAGTAAGGTTCTACGGTTCTACTTTGTGTTTGATCAGAAAGCTGCTAATTGTTCCCCCGGGGTTCTATTATTCGAGGCGTGGTTCCATCTGTGTATGGAAACACTATTGCCAAAGGGGGATTTCTCCTATAACATCGGTTCATTATTTTCTGTTGTGTGTTTTTTCAAAGTGTAATGTGTGATTCATTCTGCTTGGATCACTGTGCCGGAATGACTCCCTCTTTACTGTGGCTCCCTCTGAATCTGTCACCACACCTCACACACACACACACACACACACACACACACACACACACACACACACACACACGTTGTAAATCTGCCACCACACCTCTGTGCTCTTATCTCTCCTCTCCACATATACAGGATTTGGTTGAGTCATCACAACACTCTTTTGAAGTGGCTCCTAAACATTCAGGCTTGATACATGTATTTATTATGCAACAGATACTCTAAAATAAGTCTCTGTGTGTGTGGAGGGGGGGTATGTGTGTCTGTCTGTCTGTCTGTCTGTCTGTCTGTCTGTCTGTCTGTCTGTCTGTCTGTCTGTCTGTCTGTCTGTCTGTCTGTCTGTCTGTCTGTCTGTCTGTCTGTCTGTCTGTCTGTCTGTCTGTCTGTCTGTCTGTCTGTGTGTGTGTGTGTTTCTGTGTGTCTGAGTGTGAGTTACTAATACGACGTAGAATAAACTAGCAAACAGTGAGTGTGTGGGATTTCACTACATGGTGACAGTTTCATGGGGTATTTGAAGAAAAAGGATGGAATCCTCCGGAAGCAATTAAGGGCATTTGTCACACTTGCCAGCGTAAGCTGAAATGGTGACAGGCCGATGCAGATAGATGGTGGTTGTGGGAGAAGGAAAAGCAAAAAAAATACCACTTCTGAGTTTTCTGTCTAACCCTTGACAATAAATGAAAAGCTGAAGAAATCTGGTCATCTGCAACCCAGGCATCTGGGGGAGAGATTATTCATCATTTACAAAGCAAGGGAAGAGAGCTTGGTATTACGTTAGCTATATTCCAAAACAAAGTCAAGCACGGGCGCGTGTGCAATACTTTTGGAGTAATGTTGAAAGTCTAACACCGCATACTGTATAAACAGGACCAAGAACAGACTACAACCTGAGAGAATGGTTTTGGGAGCATAGAAATAAGAATGAATAGAAAGGGTGTCTCCATTCAAGTCAATGGTGACATAATTGGTGGACTGGCAGCCATTTTGAGTGTGCCAATGCCAGGAAGTAAAAGCAGAAAGTGTAACCTTCAATCTGTACTGTGATTTGTTGAGTCAACTCAACTGACATTACAAAAAATACATTCCATTGCATGAGCCACATCAGTTAGCATCATTTGAATGAACATTCTACATTACCATGGCAATCCAGCATCAGTTGATAGAACATTCTACATTACCATGGCAATCCAGCATCAGTTGATAGAACATTCCAAAATACCATGGAAATGATTGCATCACACAACCAGGCAGCCATTGTGAGTCAGCCCATGAGTTTACAAGTCATTTGCCAGGGTTAGAGCTCCAAGCCCATTCTATATCCATTCTTATTTCCATGTTTGGGAGTTTCTGATGCAGTGTTATGTATTCTAGATCAGTATGCTGGAATATTTCCAGTATTCCAGTGTTCTGTATTATAGACCAGTATTATAGAATATTTTAGAATATATCCAGTATTCCAGTATTCACTATTCTAGACTATAGTATTCTGTTGTGTCAAGACTATGCGTTGACTCCGTAGTCTATCTTCTGTTCTAATTGAAAGGCATATTCCAATCATCCCTTTAATAAGTATTGTGGAGGTCTGTAAACACTAAACAGACTCATATTAATGAACAACTGCTAAACCAAACGTTGGATTGGTTTTCAGTGCGTCAGTGTTGCTGTAGTTCTATCCTAATGAGAGATGTCATCTACAATGGTGTTAAAAGACTAGATATTTATGGATGGCTCTCTTATTTCCTTCAGTGTGAATATGTAGTCGCTACACCATCACAGTGCCTCTCTCCATGGTCCTGGGAATGAGAAAACACTACCATAGTCATTGGTGATGATACACATCACCAACGCCTGAAAACCACGGCTCATTATCAACCAATAATTGCAATATAATTGAATATTAGAGATGAGCAGCGTACATGTTGGTGGGCTGGGCTGTGGAAGAATATGGACCTGGCGTATCTCATGTACAACACCCACTCCTCTTGTAGCTTTGGTCTAGGGATGCATTGCATTGTGAGGTCAGCTGTGTGTGTTTGTTTCACGGCCCACAACCCAACGCTGTAGACAGACATGCGCTATACAGGTAGGAGGTAGAGAGGGGTTAAACGAGGCTATTGACGTGCACAGTTGACTCTAGCTCTGGTCCAAGTTGTTATTGTGCGTTCCACTACCAAGGGATGTTTGGTTAGTAGAAGAATACGCACTAACGCCCTGGACCAGAGCTAGGTTGACTCAAACTCCCAGCTGGCTCATCTATATATGCACACATAAAAACAATGCTCATTGAACTGTAGTATAACTGCAGTATGTTAGACATACAGCATGTTTGGGGCTGGTTACTCACCCTCCTTTGCTGGTCGTTTTACCTCTGCACTGATGTTGCACACCTGCCCAGCACGGATCTGTGGAGTCAGGCATCCCTCCGTTTGGGGATTTAAAGGCAAAACCACGTTGTTAAGCACAAGCATACTTTCTGATTCTCCATCGCCTAGGTGCTGGGGACAGGTGCATTTCGTATAAACTATTCCACATGATTCCACAGTTCCTTTCTCCGATTTCAGGCAGTTTTCCAGCCACGTGCACAGCACCTGACATCCAAATTGACTGGGACTCGCCTTGTTCAAGACCAAGAATTCCACCACAGACTTCTCCTCTTCGTCCGTCTTCTGCAATCCGTTATAATCGTAAGGGAAAACCCTCCGTAGCTGCACAAAATTCTTGTCATACTGCAAAAATATATACATATTCTTGGAATCACACAGGTACACTATAGACTCGTTGATTTTCAGCAATTCATTGATTTTCTCATGCGAGTAGTGATCGAATTGATAAGCAAGCAAAGAGAACTCGGAGCAGCTCAAGTCTCGTTTGTATAGTTTAAGGTAGATGCTGTATTTGGTAGGGTCAGGGTTCTCCAACGTCCATGTGCAGTTCGTGTAGTTCTTGGGAAACATCTCAGTCACTGAGTAAGATCCATATATGACCCCCTTGACCAAAGTGGAACACCAGTAGTCTTGTGCACCAGTTAATCCAAACATAACCAGGAGATAGGTGGAAAATATATAAATCAACTGGTTACGAATAGCCTTCATCCTATGTCATTTGGCCTGCAAGGGGGAGAGATGGAAAAATGACATCAAGGACACCGTTAGTAACAGTAAACATGAACCTGTGTAGGCCTAATACAGGGCGATCTGATTATACCAACGTTTGGTTCATAGTGAGGCCTTGGAAAACACCTGGCCAACCGTCATCATTCCTGGTCCACTGTTACATTATGGCGGGCAGTCTCCTGCTCCTCTCCCTTGCTGCCTTTTGCAAGAAAGATAAAACTTTGGACAAACACTGCCACCCTGTGGTTGCTATGGTCGCCTGATTTGGGGAAGTCCGCATAAGGGATCAATGAAACTCGTGTCAGTCGTTCTTGAGTTGTAATTAATTGGACCGATTGGCGGAACTAGGGAACCGTCAATCTTTGGAATATTTCGAACGTGGTAGGGCTCGCGTGTTCATATCTGTGTGTCCATCACAAAGAAACAGAGGTGTGTGAGTGTGAACAGTGATCACATTGCTCTGAGAGGGACATATAGGCTGCATGTGGTATTTTATTGGAAGTGAGCTCATTTTGCGCAACTATGTTCTCGATTACGCATCGCGGAGACGTGCTTTAAACCATCGATATTCATTTCGATGATAATAATGAACTGGATTATGTTTTCGGTGTATTCCAAGTCCCTGCCAAAAAGGCTTTTGATTCTGTGTCTATTTTTTTGATCAACCTTGGATTTCCGAATCCGAGTCCATACTGCGTGATATGCTGTAGGCTATGTTACACGCCCATCCATCCAACCTGTATCTTTCCTCAATTCAATAGTGGACTAAGAACTGGTTTGGAAGTCCATTATACACTAATTTCATATAAAGACTCAGTGGGAGATGAACCAACCCACACATTGACACAAATACAGCATCGTGTCCCCAGTCCCGATTTCCTTAACATAACTAACATGGGCTTTCTTCTCCTCCCTTATAGGCAGCTAATGATACCTGTAACGTTCTTCCATCTACTGATAGACAGATCTGGATCACGTATCGAATCGCGAGAGAGGGAGAGAGAGTGAGAGAGAGCGAGAGAATGCATGTGATGTCCTGATTGTATTAATCCTGCAGGCATTGCAGCTGTGAGCAGTGTCACAGTGGTGTGTGAGTAGGCGGTGGAATTAAGTCTATACAATATTCTTCTGAGAACATGAGAATAGTCAGATTTCGAACATTGAGGACTATAAACATAATTTGAGAACATTAGTATAGGTTATGAATGATAAAATGACAAGGAATGCGATGTAATATAATGGCATATTGTGCTGCCAAATGGAGTGAATGTTGTCTTTTGGTTTGGGACCTGTTCATATAGTACCTAAATGCTATTTCTCTGCAAATATTCTCACTAATGGATAGATAATTAGTGCATTATCACTGTCTATGAGATTCATAGGGTACATGCCGTTCTATGAAAACAGAAGTCCTTTTGCTAAACGGACATGGTTTGAGCGCTTATCGAGGATTACAATTTGGTAGAGGATGTAGAAACATCCGCTTATTTTACTGTCAAATTAAAGTAGTTTTTCCTCCAGTTTTGCAAAGCGATATGAAAATGATGAAATATCAGCTCAATCCCATTTTACTGATACATAGACGGCGCTAAAACTAGATTTTTGCCCATTTTTGATAAAAGCCGCACATAAATACATCTGTTAACTTATTCCAACCCTGTGTAGTCTATGTGTATTCGTCCCATGGTTGGAATGCCTCGACGCATGTTAGAGCCTATTCATTCCAAACAGAGATACAATGCTGCAGCCACAGAAATGTTGATCGAGATGGAATATTTGAACTTTCAGACTAGGCTATATCGGTAAAACTGAGAGCGTTGCAGTAGCCTAGCTGGCGTGGAATCTGTTGGTATTATCTGAATGCCTGGCTGCTTTAGCTGTCTACAGCCATAAAATAATAATAGCATAATAATAATAATAATAATGCAATTAATATTATCCCCAAAATTACCTTACACTCCGGAAGCTATGGCTATTTTTCGAAAATACTTGACCACATCCTTTATGAAGAGCAAAATGTGCTGTCTCCTTGCGAATCGATACTTCCCATAGCCCACAATAGAAGTCCAATGCAACAAGATGATAGTCAATGGACAAAAAAATGCGTTAGACTCCGGTCTGGCTCATCTCCTCCGCGTCGCTTTTTTCCATCAAAACGGACCCAGTGAGAAGCGAAACAACTCGCGACAGCCCAATAGAGAAATAGTAGAATGATGGGGGGGACAAAAATCTACTAAATGACCGTGAAGGTATACCTCTATGGATCATCGACGGGTCCCTTCGTGTCTTTTCTCCAGATATATTAGCCTATAAAGACGAGGCAGCAGGTAGTCCAAAAAAATCCTTAGCGGACGGATGTTTGAATACTGAGTAAGTATGGAGGAGAGATAGAAACCGCTCTGCTCGCTCACCCTGCTCAGGACTGGGGCTGCAATATCACGTCACAGCCACTAAGATAAAGCACGTATGGACGTTTTCTTGCTGCGTCTGGTATACCACTTTCCCACCCCCACCCTCTGACTCTTACATAGCCTTCCCTTAATTCAAGGCACAGGGATGTTCCCTTGGACTTGGACCCGAGGTTTTGAGCCCACTGCCCACACAGACAGGCTACTGCTCCTGACGAACCGGCATGTTGGGTTGGGGTTTACCATTCGTTGTTGGAATATTGGGGTATTTTGGCTGCAAAGACGGATGAGCTGGCGCGCGCAGGACAATAAAAAACATATTCTACCATCATGGGAACTATCCACTAAGCGGATAGTGGAATTACCTTCCTTATGATTTTGAAACAAGGATATTTTCATATAGTTTTTTCGATATTTATTCTAAATTTTTTGCTGATGTGGCAGGTGTTTTGTGTGCTGTTTTGAGACAATGTCTGAAACTCGCCTCTGTCTGTACTAATTAGTGTCTTCTTCTGTTCTTATGCAAAGTAGCCTACTGAACATATCCTCCCTCCTCGTCACGCATGTGTATGTAGTTGTTTCTTGTATTTAGGTCAATACATTATTAGGTATGCATGTTTACGTTCATCGAATGATTTGGTGGTTATTGTTGAGCAGTTTAGTCAAGCTATACCACTTCATCCATTCCAAATGTTGTATGGCAGGGACTTCAGAAAGTCGTTTTATCGACGTTGACCTAAATATGGCAAACTTTTTTGGTAAATATTTTGGTAACATGCTTCGAGGTAAGAATATATCTAATTGAGTCTACTAAGTTAATGCTATAACTTTGTTTTCTTAACGTGTTTTACTTTTGTTCAACCATAATAAGAGTCCATTGCGCATTGCCAAATAAATACATCGAATTGATCGTAACAGAGACAATATCAGCTCGCTTTGTTTTTACACACGTATAAATGCATTGTATCTGTAAAGTGTGCAACTCTAAGTTCTTAGTCCTAATGGAACAAGAGGACATTTAATAATAATGACCAAAAATACACCAAACACGGAAATGATTTTGCTCCTTACACCTCATGTACTGTTTCTTCAGAGTCTATAACCATACAACGGGTGAGAATTGGTTCAATGGTTATTACTGTGGAAGTCATAACCGAACATCTGAATGGTTAAACACAGGCATAAGAGCGGATGTGGTTGGTTAGTTGTACAGTTCGCTGAACCGTCGTTTCGAAAAGCGCAGGAGACTGGAACAGGCAAGTGGAGACTGACTGGAGAGTTTGCTTCAAGGGCGGACATGAAGGTTGACTGAGATAAAGAGTGAAACGCTCATGGAGGGCATCCCCCACACACATTCAACGGGTTATGTTACTGTCTGGCATGTCAATGGTTTGGCACCATACTCCTTGTCGGCAGACAGTATAGGTTGAGTGAGGAGTGAGTTAGGCTAGCTAAAGGTCCGTTACCTGCGTTCGTATACCATTAAATAGATCCACTGACTTCAGCTAAGTTGACTAACTTGCGGAGCGTTGTACGTGCTTTTGCGCAGTTCCTGGTTCCTGGTAATGTTCCTGGTCAACATACAATTGTTTGAAATATTGCGCACGTAATTAAGCTACATCTGGTAGGTTACTTCTTGCTGCTTGCTAAAGCGCTCGACGGTTATCGAATCCATCATTGTCCGCGGACGGTGAATGGATAGGCTACAGATATTCTACATATTCTTACCCTACGAGGTCCGGAGCCTGCTGTTTTTCCTACCTGATCATTAATTACACACACCTGGTGGTCAGGTCTAAATTAGTCCCTGGTTAGAAGGGAACAATAAAAAAATGCATTGGAACTGGCGAGGTCCAGGGTTCTAGATTATGTGAAGACGCTTGACAGTTGAGATGGCAGCTAGTTTAAAGCAGATCCCTCCACTACAAGATTATGACCGGGCACCGGGGCACGGGTTACGGGTATGACACACTGTGTCTGTTATGGGGTTGAGGAGCAGTGAACCGTCTCTAAAATGGTTTGTGATGCACATTTGCGCTGCCTGCCTGCTGGGAGTCGAGAGGGTGGACACTGTGTGTCTGGTCGAAGCTGTCTCTCTCAGTGCATTGTGAGTTCATTTATATGATCCGATCCTCATGACAGTCTGCAGTAAATGCAATATCCAAAGCAATGGCTATGGATTATATATATATATATATATATATATATATATATATAGATAGATAGATAGATAGATAGATAGATAGATAGATAGATAGATAGATAGATAGATAGATAGATAGATAGATAGATAGATAGATAGATAGATAGATAGATAGATAGATAGATAGATAGATAGATAGATAGATAGATAGATAGATAGATAGATAGATAGATAGATAGATAGATAGATAGATGGATGGATGGATGGATAGATATGGATATATGGATAAAATATATGGATTATATATAATGGATGAATGCTATGCCAGGGGTCCCTTATGTCCATGTGTTTATGAGCTATACTGTGCTTGTCTCTGTGCTCTCACAATATAATCATATCCCTAGGTCTATTTAGCAATAGCAAAAAACGGAATGATGATTTAGTGACTGTGGTACCTTGAGAGTGTATGCCCGCCCATTGAGACACAGCTGGGAGCTGTCCTTTCAGCACCACCCTGGACCTGACCCCTGGGGGATTCAGCACCGCAACACCATGGACAGCAACCTCTGACAAGGCACCAGTATAGACTACCTGCTGTGCAAGAGCATGGACAGCAACCCCTATACAAGCCACAGCTGTGGCAGCAGATCCCAGCCCCTTCAGCACGATGGACAGCAGCCCTTATACTAGCCACAGCTGTGGCAGCAGTGCCCAGCCTCTTCAGCACCATGGAGAGCAGCCCTTGCTACAGCAGGCCCTACAGCTTGGTTCCAAAATGGGCTATATCATAAAAATGTAGGAAAACAAAAATGTGCCTTTTAGTCTTCATTTCAGTTTAGAGGTGTGGATAAGGTTAGGGTTAGTTTTAAAATCTGATTTTAAGAAGATAAATTAGAGAAATAGGTGGGATTTTGACTTTGCCCAGATAGTGACGATCCTTCAGCTGCAGCACCACACTCATCTACCTGCTTCATACCAGCCACAGCTGCAGCACCACAATCATCTACTTGCTTCATACCAGCCACAGCTCCCTGACAGGAGGAGGTACAGGGACCATGGACAGCTCCCTGACAGGAGGAGGTATAGGGACCATGGACAGCTCCCTGACAGGAGGAGGTATAGGGACCATGGACAGCTCCCTGACAGGAGGAGGGACAGGGACCATGGACAGCTCCCTGACAGGAGGAGAGACAGGGACCATGGACAGCTCCCTGACAGGAGGAGGGACAGGGACCATGGACAGCTCCCGGACAGGAGGAGGTATAGGGACCATGGACAGCTCCCTGACAGGAGGAGGTACAGGGACCATGGACAGCTCCCTGACAGGAGGAGGGACAGGGACCATGGACAGCTCCCTGACAGGAGGAGGTACAGGGACCATGGACAGCTCCCTGACAGGAGGAGGTATAGGGACCATGGACAGCTCCCTGACAGGAGGAGGTACAGGGACCATGGACAGCTCCCTGACAGGAGGAGGGACAGGGACAGGGACATGGACAGCTCCCTGACAGGAGGAGGTATAGAGACCATGGACTGCTCCCTGACAGGAGGAGGGACAGGGACCATGGACTGCTCCCTGACAGGAGGAGGTATAGGGACCATGGACAGCTCCCTGACAGGAGGAGGGACAGGGACCATGGACAGCTCCCTGACAGGAGGAGGGACAGGGACCATGGACAGCTCCCTGACAGGAGGAGGTACAGGGACCATGGACAGCTCCCTGACAGGAGGAAGGACAGGGACCATGGACTGCTCCCTGACAGGAGGAGGTATAGGGACCATGGACAGCTCCCTGACAGGAGGAGGTATAGGGACCATGGACAGCTCCCTGACAGGAGGAGGGACAGGGACCATGGACAGCTCCCTGACAGGAGGAGGGACAGGGACCATGGACAGCTCCCTGACAGGAGGAGGGACAGGGACCATGGACTGCTCCCTGACAGGAGGAGGTATAGGGACCATGGACAGCTCCCTGACAGGAGGAGGGACAGGGACCATGGACAGCTCCCTGACAGGAGGAGGGACAGGGACCATGGACAGCTCCCTGACAGGAGGAGGTATAGGGACCATGGACTGCTTCTGCATCCCAAATTCCACTATATTCCCTACTTAGTGCACTATGTAGGGAATAGGGTGCCTATTGGGATACAGACATTGATTCAACGATCTCCAGTTGCACAGCTGTTGCGTGTGAGGAACTAATTGTTTATTTCAAGCAATTGTAAATCTGGAAAGATTATAATGCCATATGGCAGCTAACATTTCTGTTGAACCTGGCACTGTGGATTGTGAACACATATTTCAAGGTTTGGGAAGTTTGTCTCTACAGAAATGTATTACATTTAAAGGATTGAGGCATATTATGAAGACCTTTGGATTTAAAATAGTATTGTCTACTGAATGTGATATCACACATTATATTATTAAGCAATAAGGCACGAGGGGGTGTGGAATATGGCCGATATACCACGGCAAAGGGCTGTTCTTAAGCGTGACGCAACACGGAGTGTCTGGATACAGCCTTTAGCCGTGGTATATTGGCCATATTCCACACCCCCTCGTGCCTTATTGCTCTTATAAACTGGTTACCAACGTAATTAGAGCAGTAAAAACAAATGTTTTGTCATACCTGTGGTATACGGTCTGATATACCACAGCTGTCAGCCAATCAGCATTCAGGGCTCAAACCACCCAGTTTATAATGGTAAATAGAACATTTTGGATCCTACCATCACAATAGTGTGTTCTTACTATCCCAAAATGACAGAACAAGAGCTTTCTGCTCTAGCACAAACTCCAACTTGCCCTCTGATAGGCTAGCCATATTGCTTACACCTATCACATTATTTCAGATCTACACAAGTGTTGAGGTAGTGCCTAGGGGCTAAAGGTTGGTTCTGGACAGTGCCTAACCTAACACAATGTCTTGACCACTAAACAACTCCAGTCCCCTCTCCCGGGACAAGTGGCTAGTGCCTAGGGGCTAGGGGTTATTTCTGGACAGGGCCTAACATCATTGGCTTGACCACAAAACAACTCCAGTTCTCTCTCTTTCTCCATAGAGGTCTAACTGAACATCATGTCCACATTAGAGTAATGTCATGTAGTACTCCAGGGGAACGCTGTGAACTCCATCAAATGGAAATACTGTATAACTGCCAATTTTGCTTTTGTGTTTGCATCGGGGGAAGAGACAGTCAGGAATTACTAATCAGTCTCAGCACAGGGCTGCCTGACATTGTCATCCATACTAATGTGACGGACTCAGCATCGGTCCCAAAATGGCACCCTATTCCCCTAAGGGGCCCTGGTCAAAAGTAGTGCACTATAAATGGAATAGGGTTCCATTTGCGATCCATATTTAGTATCTGTCACTTCAATAACAGTGTTGATGTCTGAAGAGAAAATGACATGTTTTTCATCCCTCCACCAAACCAAGTGCCCAGTCCAGATCATTAAAAAAAATGCTGATCTCTTGCAGATTGAGGTCCCCTAGCAGAGTTGTTTGGCATGGATGAATCTGTAACTGCAGTATTAAGGTATTAAAGGGGCAATCCAGTATTCAAAGAACAACAACATTCTGACCCTGCCACTTTTTGGGGTAAACAGCAGAGTGATGGGGCTGGAGAAATGTAACCAGTGTATGGAAGTTGCATTCTTCAAGAATCAATGGCTATATATCCTTAATTTAACATTTCCTAAAATGTATGTACCAATCCCGGATTACCCCTTTAAAGTATTAAAATCTCTCACTTCCTCAGGCAGACGGTTGGAAACATCAGGAGTGACCCGAAGCAGGCCCACATGGGTGTTCTACAGTGCCAGATCCAGAATGAAGACCTTAAGGTGTTTTGGGAGACTCCTGGCACACACACACACACACACACACACACACACACACACACACACACACACACACACACACACACACACACACACACACTTTGCAAAGCTTTATGAAAAGATTAAAAACACAACTGAGAGTATCTCTCCAGTGACATGCGACGAGGCCAAGTGCCAACCTTCCAGGACATTTGCCAACCCCCCCCCTCTTTCTCTCTCTCCCTTCTCTCTCGCCCCCCCTCTCTGTCTCTCTCTCCCCCGCTCCCTCTCTCCCACTCACCCTTCCTCCGTCACTCTCTCCCACTCTCCCTTCCTTCCTCCCTCCTTCCCTCTCTCTAACCTCAGTCTCCTATCAGTATGGTGGTGGCTAAGTACAGATCCATTCTAAGTCATGTTTGCCCTTTAGGCAGACCTCAGGCTGGTCCAATGCTAACACACAGATGACATGTCTGTCTAAGCAGACCAAGGCAATCCTCTGACTCAAGGCTAAAGGTTAAACAAGAGAGATTGACGTCAAAGTGAAATCATATAGCGAGCTATCGGCAGGCGAGCGCTGGGCCGGTAGACCTTGGCTACGTCCCAAGAACGTGTTTGTTTTTCTGTGATTGTGTTTTCTATCTCTGTTCTGCTTTTCATGATTTTTTGATGTTTAGATGTATTGATGTGTAGATTTCTGTTAATCTTTCTGAAAAAGAAACCTTGCTCTCAGCATGACTCCCTGTCAAAATAAAGGTCATTTTTGGTTTGCTTTAATGGCACCCTATTCCCTATGAAGAGCACTACGTTTGACCAGGCCCCTGTGTGCCTTGGTAAATAGCAGCGCCCTATAAAAGGAATAGGGTCCGATTTGAGACACAGCCTTGGTAAGTCGCCTACAGACCTTGCTTGGTAATCAAAAGACTGCAGTGACCTGACTGAGGGGTTAGTTGAGAGAACTCTTTTTATTTGCAGTGCAGCAATGTGTTTTCATACCATCAGGCAGCGACTAGTTAAAACCATAATAGTCCAGTAGATCTTGTGCTTAGACATCAAAACTGAAGGATATCTGAAATGTATTTTTTTTTTTGAGGACGTGTTTTGAACATAGTATTTTGTTTCTAGGTCGTGACTATTGACATGGATAGGATATTCAACATGGCAAATCTAATTTACCCCCACTCCCTGTAACTGGCCTCCGTATTCCACATTCACATCCCCCCTTCAATATCTAACAATAGGTCTACTGTACTGCATATCATAGCAGTGTTGGGGTCAATTCCATTTAAACTCTAGTCAATTGAGAAAGTAAACCAAATTCCACATTTTCCAAATTGAAAACAATTGAGGAGAATTGGAATTAGAATAGGAACGTCGGTGTACGTCCTCAATTGAAATGGAATTGAGCCCAATCCTAAACCCACAATACTGTACATACAGTATGCCCTGTATTCAGACTGCAGCAATGTGAGGTTGGCTTCATTTAATAACGTACATACAGTATGCCCTGTACTCAGACTGCAACAATGTGAGGTTGGCTTCATGTAATATCGTACATACAGTATGCCCTGTATTCAGACTGCAGCAATGTGAGGTTGGCTTCATGTAATACCGTACATACAGTATGCCCTGTATTCAGACTACAGCAATGTGAGGTTGGCTTCATGTAATACCGTACATACAGTATGCCCAGTATTCAGACTGCAGCAATGTGAGGTTGGCTTAATTTAATAACGTACATACAGTATGCCCTGTACTCAGACTGCAGCAATGTGAGGTTGGCTTCATGTAATACCGTACATACAGTATGCCCTGTATTCAGACTACAGCAATGTGAGGTTGGCTTCATGTAATACCGTACATACAGTATGCCCTGTATTCAGACTGCAGCAATGTGAGGTTGGCTTCATTTAATAACGTACATACAGTATGCCGTGTATTCAGACTACAGCAATGTGAGGTTGGCTTCATGTAATACCGTACATACAGTATGCCCTGTATTCAGACTGCAGCAATGTGAGGTTGGCTTCATTTAATAACGTACATACAGTATGCCCAGTATTCAGACTGCAGCAATGTGAGGTTGGCTTCATGTAATACCGTACATACAGTATGCCCTGTATTCAGACTGCAGCAATGTGAGGTTGGCTTCATGTAATACCATCCATACAGTATGCCCAGTATTCAGACTACAGCAATGTGAGATTGCCTTCATTTAATACCGTACATACAGTATTCCCTGCATTCAGACTGCAGCAATTCGAGGTTGGCTTCATGTAACACTAAAGTGTTCACCACTGACCAAGTAGTAATGATAAGTCCTCTGAATCGAAGGCCTTCTTCTCAGGTGCTGTCTTTTGTGTGTGTGTCTCAAATTGCACCCTGTTCACTACAATGTGCGCTACTTTTGACCAAAGCCATATGGGATTCTCTGTGGTCAAAAGTAGTGCACTTTATAGAGACTTGGGTGCCATTTGGGAAGCTGTTTCACTCTGACAGCTCTGAGAAATAAGCCACCGTGATGATCACTGAATAATTCATCGCTAAGTAAATCGTTGTCTTATCACCTGTGTGTGTGTGTGTGTGTGTGTGTGTGTGTGTGTGTGTGTGCGTGTATGTATGTGTGTGTGTTTGTTTGTGTAGGTGTGTCTGTCACAGACACATTAGCCGACAGCTTTTTACACAGTTAGACAGCCTCAGGTTGTGAGACAAGGAGACTTATGGTGCTGTCGTTGTCATAGAATAGACTAAAAGGTTCTTGAGGGGTTCTTTGTCAGGGGTGTGGGTGACATGTGTAACCATTTTTTTATTTGCATATCAAGAAGGGTTCTTTACTGCTGTGATGATTGTGAAGAACCCTCCTGTTCTTTCCCTCTACACCATATTTTCCTTCATGCCATGAAATGCTACACTGCTAAAACGTTCCTGTAATTGTACGATACACTACAGGCTACAGGTTAAAATGAAAGTAAGGTAAACAACAAGTGACTGAATTGTGTGTATTTGTGCCAACCGTCCATGGAAGGGTTGTAATAGTTTAAGTGGTTGATAGTTATGTTGTCAAAGGTTGGGCACCTCTTTTAACACTGTCAGTTCTGCCATCTTTGTAAAAGCATGTGACAATAAAGAGTTGAACTGTGAAGAGGTAATTGTCCATTTCACAGTAACTTAATAGTTGCCTGGAAGTTGCTGTGAATTTTGTGTTACCTAACTGGCAACAAGCTGTCAGTAAGTTATTGTAAAATTCATAATAACTTAATAGCCAGTAATTGCTAGTAACTTACTTGCATTAAGCTGCCAGTAACTTACTGTACTTTCACTGAACTTTTGTGATTACAAGATAGCAACTACTTTGTAGTCGGCACACTTGGTTGACAGCAAACAGACCTTCCCACCACACCATCAGCTCAGTGAGTGTGACAGAGATAGCTTCAGTAAGTTACTGGGATTTTTTTCAGATAACTAGTTGCAGCAAGCTGGCAGTAATTTATTGAAACATAAACATGAACTTCCAGGTGACCAACTGCCATTAAGTTACTGGAAAATGCATAGTAATCTCTTAACAGTTGTCACAATCTCGTACAAAGATGGTAGAACTGGGAGTGGACAAATCAGGTGCTCAACCTTCATCGACACAAAACCAGTTAAACTATTAAAACACTTCCACTTTTTTGAGTGTAGATTATTAGTAGACTTGTTTCTGCTGTTGTTATCCAGTTCCCCCTATCACATCAGGGCTTTCCAACCCTGTTCCTGGAGAGCTACCTGATTCTAATAGTTACAGTGGGCTCCAAAATTACTGCCACCCCTGACTGGCAATGCACAAACAATACTTCAAAAAATATAAACAATATAATTATAGAGATGAACTCAAAATAACAACGTGAAAAATACTGTACTTTAATAATGTTTCAATGGAACTGAACAAAATCATTTATTGATTTAATTAAAAAACAATGTCCTCCAAATCAAAGTTTCACAATTAATGGCACTCTTAAATATGATTGTAAATAACATCTACCAACATTAAACCAGGATTAAATTCCACTTATTTAAGTTTATCTAAGTGTTAAGGAACTATATTGAGCCATTACATCACTTCCTTTTTCACTAGGGTATAAAAATGAGGTAACAGGCATGCAATATCCCTTTGTCATCCAACACCATGAAGAAAAGAAAAGAACCGGCAGTTCAAAAGGGACAGATGGTCGTAGACCTTCATAAATCTGGTAATGGCAACAAGAAGATCCACAAACGATTGAATATACCACTGAGCACTGTCAGGGCGATTATTAAAACATTCAAAAGATATGGAACAGTTAAACCTCATGGGTAGAGGACGCAAATGCATTTTGCCCCCCAGGATGGGGAGGAGGATGGTGAGAGAAGCAACAAAATCCCTAAGAATCACTGTGAAAGAATTGCAGGGCTTGGTGGCATCTTGGGGTCACCAGGTTTCAAAAAGCACCATCAGACACCACCTCCACAACCACAGGCTCTTTGGAAGGGCTGCCAGAAGAAAGACCTTACTGACCCCAAGACACAGACGCAAGCACATGGAGTTTGCCAAATGTAATTTAAATTATGACTGGAAGAAGGTGCTCTGGTCAGATGAGACCAAAATTGAACGTTTTGGTCAGATACAGCATCGGCATGTTTGGCATCGAAACAGAGATGCATACAAGGAGAGGCACCTCGTACCCACGGTGAAATATGGTGCTGGGTCAGTGATTTTTTGGGGCTGTTTTAATTCCAGAGGTCCAGAGGCACTGGTTAGGATTGATGGCATAATGAATTCCACCAAGTACTAGGCAATTTTGGCTGACAATCTGGTTGCCTCTGCCAGAAAGCTGGGACTTGGCCGTATGTGGACTTTCCAACAAGACAATGACCCAAAACATACCTCAAGATCCACACAGAAATGGTTCTGTGACAACAAAATCAATGTTCTGCCATGGCCATCTCAGTCGCCGGACCTCAATCCAATCAAAAACCTGTGGGCTGAGTTGAAGAGGGCAGTTGATAAGCGCAAACCCAAGAATGTTAAGGATCTTGAAAGGATCTGCATAGAGGAATGGTCCAAAATCCCTCCAAATGTGTTCCTTAACCTTGTCAAACATCACAGGAAAAGACCATGCTGTTATCCCTGCCGGAGGTGGTGGCACTAAGTACTAAATGAGGAGTGCCAATAATTATGAAACCTTGATTTTGGTGAAATGTATATTGTATTAAATAATTGTATGATTTTGGTTGGTTTCATTGAAACATTAATAAAGTACAGCATTTCTCACATGTTGTTATTTTGAGTTTATCTCTATAATTATATTGTTTATATTATTTTAAGTATTGTTTGTACATTGCCAGTCAGGGGTGCTGTAACGGGTGTCGTAAGGATTAGACCAAGGTGCAGCGGGAACATGTATACTCATCCTCTTTATTACATCAAAAGAAGGAAAAACAAACAAATCACATATACAAAACAACAAACGCCACTAAACAGTCCTGTCAGGTGCACAGACACAAAACAGGAGACAACTACCCA